>NC_048219.1:4484752-4518988 GCF_002007445.2 Ailuropoda melanoleuca | reverse complement strand
CCTGGCCGCGCGCGCGCGCACTTGGCGGGCACCGCTGGGTTTGCTGGTTCCTGGGCCGTGGGGCGTTGGGGTTGCTGCGCTGGAGCCGGGCTTTACGTCCCCGACGACAGGCCCTTTGGCGCCCTTCTCGTCTCCACCGTGGCCAGAAATAGTTTATCTCCTTCTCCCGTTAGCTGCATGTGTCGGCCACAAAAGTAGTTAGTGGGAGTATTAGGGACATTTACTGAGCGCCAGTTACTATGTACCGTGCGCCGCGGACTGGGCGAGCTTTACCTCGTTTAACCTCACGGTGACTGGCGATCTGGATATTATTAGCCTGATTTTATAGACGTGCCGAATTGCCCGAGGAGAGACGGCTAGAATAGGTAGCTGAGCTGTAGGTCGCACCTAGTATGCGGCTCCGCAGCCTGGTCTCTCCACCGCGGTGGGATTCCGCCGCCGCGGCCGCAGCCTCCTCCCCCTCCCTCACTTCTCCCCCCTCCCCTCCTCCCTGTCCTCCTTCCCCTGTACATGTTAACGTTATATACAATGTTGTGTTTTTTTTTTAAAGATTTATGTATTTATTTATTCGACAGAGATAGAGACAGCCAGCGAGAGAGGGAACACAAGCAGGGGGAGTGGGAGAGGAAGAAGCAGGCTCACAGCAGAGGAGCCTGATGTGGGGCTCGATCCCAGAGCGTTGGGATCACGCCCTGAGCCGAAGGCAGACACTTAACCGCTGTGCCACCCAGGCGCCCCCGTTATATACAAGGTTAATAATATTTACATTTTTAGTGCTTTATTTTCCATTTACAAAACACTTCTCAACGCACAGTCTTGTTTGATGCTCTCAGAGGCGAGAGACCATGGGACATAATTATGCTTATGTTACAAATAGAGCAAGCCCCTAAGCCGGTCCATGAGTCCTCGGAAGTTACAATGGTAGGCCTGGGGCTCCTTGGCTATTATTATTATTATTATTATTATTATTATTATTATTATTATATTTTCTTTTTCTTTTTTCTTTTTACAAGGCATCTGAGCCAAGCTTGGAAGTGAGCCTGTGTCTCTTCCCTTAGCTGAAGGGGAGGGAAACAGAGGCAGAGAACAGGAATGGAATTTATCTTAAGGATGTGCAGTTGGAAGAAAATCAGTTCTGATCACCCACCCCTAGCTGCCTCAGACGCAAGGTAAAGCAAACTGAAGGTCAAAATCAAGGCAGTGTTGTCAGGCACTCAGCACCCTGGGCATGGGGCAGGAAGAAGGATTAAGGGTCTGGAATACATCTAATGGCATTCACCCTAACTGACCCTGCACCGTCAGAGAGATCACCCCTCCTGTTTCCTGCTCATTGCTTCGGTTGTTTCTGGTGCTTCCGACCCTGCTGCCTCTGCTCCCCACCTTGACCTAACCAAGTTCTTCTCTTTTCTTCATCTTACTAATTATGTATTGAGAGCCACTTCTTTCATCAAAGACGCCCGAAGAACTGCGATCATTTTTCTTCTCTAGATGCCTCTCACCCAGCAACTTGGGCAAAAAATTGAGTTTTTAGGTCCAATGAGTTTGGGAACTGCTCCAGTCGGTAGCACTGCTTGAAGGTCCATGATGCCTGTGAACACAGAAAGGGTTCTGAGAGGCCCTCATTGTAGAAAGACCGTGTAGCCTTGTTTAGCCCGGAGGTCCCCTTGAGGTATGAGGCTGGGCCCTGGGCTGTTAAGGGTCTACCCTTTCAGGAGCTCACAGACAGAGGAGACAGGTAAACAAGTGACTGTGTGACAGTTTTCTACCTGCACTGAGGCAGCGTTTGCGAAGCGCTGACAAAACAGAGGAAGAAGTGAGCAGTTCTACCGGGAAGATGGAGGGAAAGATTTGCAGAGAAGACACTGTTTGAGTAGGAGTTTTCTAGGTGGAGAATATGGGAGAGGGCATTTCATAGTAACAACAGCATTTTTAGAGACATGCAAGTATACCTTTGTGTTGGTCTTTGGGGATCGGTATTAAGTATTATTCAAGAGCGTTTTTTTGTTTGTTTGTTTTTGCGTGTAGTAAACCCAGCTTGGCTAAGCAACAAATGGAATTCATTGTTTCATGTAACAGAAAAGGTATGGGCTCCAGGCAGACTGGATCTGGGGACTTAAAACTATGACATCAGGACTTAGTCTTTTTTTTTTTTTTAGGATTTTATTTTCAAGTCATTTCTACACCCAACATGAGGCTCAAACTCACAACCCCAAGATCAAGAGTCACCTGCTCCACTGACTGAGCGTACAGGGTACCCCCAATTCAGTCTTTATTCACCACTTCCTGACTGCTTTCCTTTGCGTTGATTTTTCATTCTCAGGCTGCCTTTCTCCATGATATGGCAGAATGACGGCTTACAACTTCACATCACGTCCCCAACAACAAAAAGAGAGTTTATTTTCCTCACAGCTGTCAACAAAAGTCCTGCAACTCCCTCTTGTTCGGACTTGAGTTACTGGTGCCTCAGTAAACCAGTCTCTTGAGAAGTGGCCTGGAATATTCTAACTGCCCAGGCTTGGGGCACATCTCACCTCTGGAGCTGCGGTGCGGTGAGGTCGGCAGCTCTCATATCTCACAGGCTGAAAGTTGAGGAGAGCGGGCTTCCTGTGTGAGGATATTTTCTGTTGGTCCCTTTCAGTGGTGTACTCCCCACCCTTTTCCTTCCTGATCTGTATCTCGGGAGGCCAACCTGCATAGATGGCTTCAGTGGGTCCCTTCTCCTCTGGCTTCCAGTTGAATTTTTCCAATAGAAGACTTAGTAGGAAATCAGAGGGGTTGGAGGAAGACGAAGTGAGGGTATTATTACACAGGCCCCTTCCCTCCCAGGTTCCTGCAGGTTGGCTGCATACACCTACTGAGGCTTCTGTCAAGTGTCCTACAGATCTCTCCTCTAGCCTTGTGCAGGTCTTTCTTCTCTTGGCCTAGAGGTGGTCATGCCCCCCCTCCGCTGGCAGCCTCAGGGTGCCTCTTCCATTCCTTCTTGTTTCCCTCAACCCTGCCCGCACACTTGTGAATAGCTTTCACCAAATGCGCCTCCGATTAATCCTTTCCTGGAATCCTGATGGTTACATTCACCAAAGGTAATTCAGGTGTCTATTACCAAAAGAAAGGGAAATGAATACAGAGCAGGCACTGGCAGCAAAAGAGCCATGCTGGTTTTGTAAAGCTACAGCAGTAACGCAGACCAGGGATGATAGTGCCTTCGCCAGGGTCGCAGGGAAGCATGTGGTGAGAAATAGTATGATCCCAACTGTATTCTGGATTTTTTTAAAGATTTTATTTACTTATTTATTTGAAAGAGAGAAAGAGAGCGCACAGATGGGGGGAGGGATAGAAGGAGAGGGTGAAGCAGATTCCCTGCTGAGCAGGGAGCCCCTGTCGGGTCTCGATCCCAGGACCCTGAGCTAAAGGCAGAAGCTTAACCGACTGAGCCACCCAGGTGCCCCCCTGACTGTATTCTAAAGGCAAAGTTAACAAAATTTGCTGATGAATGATAGGTAAGTATGAGCATTCGACAGTAGTTGAGGATGGAAGCAGTTTGAAGACATAGGTCTGGAGCCCACGGTGAGGTCAGACCAGGCATGGTGACCTGGGAGGGAGGTGTGATGGGGAATTGAAATCATGGGCTCGGATGAAAGTGGAGTAGAGCACAGAAAGAGCAAAGGGCAGAATCCAGAACAGCATCTGGTCTTTATTTGGTAGGTAGAGAGTTGCCACCTGGTATCCATCAGCTAGGTTGTGAGCAACTGGAGAACAAGAATGGAAACTTCCACACCTTTCCTCTTTCCTAGTGTGTCCAGCAAGGGGCTGGGCACACCTGTATAATAAGTGCTCCTTGTGAATGAACTTCACACAGTTTCACATTTCTAGCACTCCCTCCTTCTCCTGAGGTCTGAGTTACAGGCAGAGAAAAAAAGAGAAAGAGAAACTGATCTTTCGTGGCTCAAGTCCTTGAAAGCTATACCAAGGCTGATAGCATTTTGCTGTCCTGGAAAACTCAACAGAACCTGTCAGGTGGTATTCCGGATCCTCGGCAGCTCCACGCCTGACTCTCAGGAGAATTCCAGAAAGGCGATTTCATTTCAGATTTTGTGATTCTTAGTTGATTAAATGTAAAAGTCCGTACTTTAAGAAGTCATTATGGAAGTAATAGACATAGTCAAAGATCTCTTTCTCACACTCATGCAGTGCGGGTGGAAAAAAGGATACAACCACTTCTGGAAACTGTTTGCCAGTTTATCAATCTAAATGGACACCTACCCAATGACCCAGAAGTTCCACTCCTATGTTGTACACGCAAGAGAAACGTAAGCAGAGGTATACACACACACTGCTCTTACTGTCTTTATGCATCTTATCCCCAAACTGGAAATATTCCAAATATCTGTCAAGAGAAGAATGGAGGAACTATGGTATAGTCAAACAATGGAATAGTACACAGTCATAAAAAGGAATGAACTACTGATATACATAACGACATGAATAAATCTCAAAAACAATTGTTGAGCAAAAGAAAACAGACACTAAAGAGTTGCAGATGTGATTCCATTCGTATCAAGTTCAAGAGAAGGCAAAACTCGTCTCTGAGTAGTGACTACTTCTGAGGGGTGGGATTGAGTAGAAAGGGGCACGAGAGCACATTTGGGGCTTATGGGAATGTTCTTTCCACATTATACATTCAACATGCATTTATGTATGTATCTGCCATTTGCCAGGCACTGTTTAGGGCATTGGGATTATAGCTGTGAACAGAACAGACCAAGGCCCTGCTTTTACACAGATCCACCTCAACTCTTTTCACTGGCTGCATGGCATCAATGCTTTTTTTTTTTTTTTTACTCTTTTAAAAAAATATATTTTATTTATTTTTTAGAGAGAGAGAACAAGCAGGAGGAGTGGCAGGCAGAGGGAGAAGCAGGCTCCCCACTTAGCAAGGAGCCTGATGCAGGACTTGATCCTAGGACCCTGGGATCGACCTGAGCCAAGACAGACACTTAACCCACTGAGTCACCCAGGAGTCCCTCCATGAATTTGATTATTTTTATTTATTTATTTATTTATTTTTTAAAGATTTTATTTATTTATTCGACAGAGATAGAGACAGCCANCGAGCCAAGACAGACGCTTAACCCACTGAGTCACTCAGGAGTCCCTTCATGAATTTGATTATTTTTATTTATTTATTTTTTTAAAAGATTTTATTTATTTATTCGACAGAGATAGAGACAGCCAGCGAGAGAGGGAACACAAGCAGGGGGAGTGGGAGAGGAAGAAGCAGGCTCATAGCGGAGGAGCCTGATGTGGGGCTCAATGCCATAACGCCGGGATCACGCCCTGAGCCGAAGGCAGATGCTTAACTGCTGTGCCACCCAGGCGCCCCGCTCCATGCACTTTAAATAGAAAAAGAAAGTGGCCTGTCTTTACATATGGATAATGACAAGCCTGAGGAACTTCTACTTTATTTAGCTGCTGATGAGAAGGTAGCAAAATATAGTGGAAACAGCCTGGGATTTAGGGGGATCAGCTCCACCATTAACTGGTTCTGTGACCATTGAGCAAGCTCATTAAACCTACTGAAACTTACTTTTCTTGTGTGTTAACTGGCATCGATGAGAGCTGCTTTACAGGGTTGTTTTATAAAGTGCCAGACACATTCCAGATGCTCAGTACACACTAGTTGGCTTATAATCAGTTTATCAGTAAATTTTACTCAAGGCAGCAATATTTTGCCTCCCTTGCAGCCATGTATGACTTAATTTTGCCCAATGAGATATGAGCAAAAAGAAGGTGGTTTAGCTGGGAAGAGGTACCCTTTTGCCCTTCTACTGTTTCTCTTTCTTCTAGCCTGCGATGTGAATGTGATGTCTGGAGCTTCAGTAGCCATTTTGGATCAGGAGGTAACCCTGAAGATTGAATGCTGGGATGGTAGATCAAAAAGATGAGAAGCCTGATTGCCTTGTGATACTGGACCTGCTGTGCCAGACCTGGGTCGCCTATATCTAGACTGCCTTTACTTGGAAGAGAAATATAATTTTCTATTGTTAGGTGTCAGTTGCAGCCAAACCTAATCCCCACTGATATACCCTGAAAGTCATCCCACCATCTAGTCTGTTCACTGATACAGCCTTAGCTCCTATAACAATACCTGGTTCTGATACATAGTAAGTGCCCAATAAATGTGGAAGAGAGGAAGGGAGGGAGGAAATTGAGCTGCTTCTGACTGTGAGACAGCATGTAATGAGAAAGGAAGAGAACTGAAGATAGAAGCCTGCCTGCCAGTTCAATGGGTCTCTCTCTTTCCTCTCCCTCCCACCCCTCAGGCTCATTAATGGGCATCTGGGCTTTCTAGGTATTTAAATTCCTCATCTGCCTCACACTCTAGGTCTCCTATGGGGTTTGTCTCACAGATGGTACCTTTTACTGAAGAGCCTTAAATTAACTTGCTTCCCTCATTTGTCTCCCCCTCTTGGCAAATCAGTCTTGCCCCCAACAGGAGGTTTGCAACATGGTCCAATAGCTCGCTGGAGGAGTGGAGCTTCTGACCAGCACCACATTCAACATTGGTTGGGAGATGCATCATGTAGATTTTTGATATTTTTAATTTTCCCATTATAAAAATTAGTCTTGTCCTGTATAGATAATTTGAAAACAAAGAATAAATAAGAAAATTAAAATCACTTACAACCTCATGGTCTAGAGCTAGCCACTATTCAATATTTTGGTATATTTCCTTCCAATCTTTTTAGTAAGACTGGGTATATCATTGGAATCATTCAGTTTGGATCTCCCATTTATTTTGCCTCACATAATATTGCAAGCGTTTCCTCGTGTTTTAAAATACTATTTTGAAGTACATTTTTTGATGACTGCATGATATTGCATTGTTTGTATCCCATTATTCATCTAATTGTTCATTGTTGGAATCAAGATTTCTTTAGAATTTTCTCTTCTATAATTAGCTAAACAAATACCTTTTAAAAAAAGATTTATTTATTTATATGAGAGAGAGCGAGTGCGTGCCTATCGGGCGGGGAAGGGGGGAGGGAGAGAGAGAATCACAAGCTGACTCCCATGCTGAGCACAGAGGCTGATGGGGAGCTTGATCCCAGGACCCTGAGATCATGACTAGGGTGAAATCAAGAGTCGGCCGCTTGACCAACTGAGCCACCCAGGCGCCCCCAACAAATATATATAGAGATAGAGATAGAGATAGAGATAGATAGAGATAGATAGATAGATGCTTCATATATAAATATACTGTTACATTTATGATTATTTCCTTAGTGTAGATTCCCAGAAGAGGTAATTAGGCAAGGAGGCATGAACATTTTGTAAAACTCTTCTTGGAAATTGATGAAATGCATTTCAGAAAGTTGTACAAATCATACGCTCCCACATCCTCAGTGTACATCTTACCACATCTTTAATAATATTGGGTTTTGTATTTAATTTTAAAAGCCTTTCCTGTTTGGTCAGCGGAAACAACCCCATGACATCTTGATTACTGGAGAGGATGAACATTTTTTCATGTGTAATTACGAGCTATCAATATTGTATGATTGATTGGAAGAACATCTTATATACTGAAGATAGTAACCCTGTGATGATCATACTTGTTGACATTTTCCTTTAAAAAAAAAAAGATTTATTTATTTGAGAAAGAGAGAGAGAGGGGTGGGAGAGGGAGAGGGAGAGTCTCAAGGTGACTCCACGCTGACCCCAGAGCCTGACGCACGGCTCGACCTGACAACCCTGAGACCATGACCTGAGTGGAAACCAGAAGTCGGATGCTTAACCGCCTGTGCCACCCAGGTGCCCTTGTTGGCATTTTTCTTAGTTTGTATATTCCCTTTTGAATTTTTTCTTTTCCCTTCTCCTCCTCCTCCTCCTCATTCTTCTTTCATATACAGATGTTTTAAAATTTTTGTTTGAAGGTAAATGTATCTATCTTTTACCCCCACAATTTCTTCCCTTGCTCTCCCTCTTACTGACATCTCATTAATAATGACCTTCATTTGGGGGGATGATTTTTTTTTTAAATTGATTGATTTGACAGAGAGAGAGACAGCCAACGAGAGAGGGAACACAAGCAGGGGGAGTGGGAGAGGAAGAAGCAGGCTCATAGCAGAGGAGCCTGATGCGGGGCTTGATCCCTGGACCCTGGGATCATGCCCTGGGCTGAAGGCAGACGCTTAAGGACTGAGCCACCCAGGCGCCCCTTGAGGATGATTTCTATTTTTTATATTTACTGCTTTAGCTCAAGTGAAATTTATTTTTGTATAAAAATATGAAGTAAGACTCTAACTTAAATTCTTTTTTTTATAGATTTAAAAAAAATCTCTACCCTAATGTGGGCTTGAACCCCAAGATCAAGAGTCGCATGCTCTGCCTATTGAACCAACCAGGCGCCCCTTAAATTCTTTTTTCAATGATTCTGACATTAATGATTACAGAATCCATTTAACCCACTGCTTGTATATATATAATTTCGTATATATAAAAACACAGTACGTATATATTTCTGGTTATTTCTTCTGTTTCACAGATCCAGCTGTTTTTTTTTTAAGATTTTATTTATTTATTTGACAGAGATAGAGACAGCCAGCGAGAGAGGGAACACAAGCAGGGGGAGTGGGAGAGGAAGAAGCAGGCTCCCAGGGGAGGAGCCTGATGTGGGGCTCTATCCCATAACGCCGGGATCACGCCCTGAGCCGAAGGCAGACGCTTAACCGCTGTGCCACCCAGGCACCCTACAGATCCAGCTGTTAATAGAAACTGTTTTGATCATTGTAGTTTTATTATCTGGAAGGGAATGTCAGGGTACGGATATTTTCAAATACTTTTCAGAAAAGTGTTACCAATTTATACCGCCTCCTTCCTGTCTCCCCCTTCCCACATCTCTCAAGCTGCAGCAGGAAAGGACAGAGCCATTCTCAGGACGACCGGCGTTTTACTGAAAAGTCTTCAAACAACTGCAGTCACGTCCAGGTTGTTGACTAGTTGTTGAACCTTGAGCACATCTCACACGATTTCTCCTTCTGCTACATGGAAATAACAGTGGTACCTCCCTCCTAAGATGGTTTGGAGGCCCAAATGAACTGTTTATTGAAAGCCCCTGGAAAATGATAAAATCTTAATAGAAATGGAGACGATGACGATTACATTTTTTTATAAAGAGAAACGTGTGAGTTTTTTTTAAAAAAAAAAGAACATGTGAGTAACTTTGAGGATTGGGTATGGAAACATGTCTTTCAGTGTGTTCTGAAGCTTNGCAGGCTCCCAGGGGAGGAGCCTGATGTGGGGCTCTATCCCATAACGCCGGGATCACGCCCTGAGCCGAAGGCAGACGCTTAACCGCTGTGCCACCCAGGCACCCTACAGATCCAGCTGTTAATAGAAACTGTTTTGATCATTGTAGTTTTATTATCTGGAAGGGAATGTCAGGGTACGGATATTTTCAAATACTTTTCAGAAAAGTGTTACCAATTTATACCGCCTCCTTCCTGTCTCCCCCTTCCCACATCTCTCAAGCTGCAGCAGGAAAGGACAGAGCCATTCTCAGGACGACGGCGTTTTACTGAAAAGTCTTCAAACAACTACAGTCACGTCCAGGTTGTTGACTAGTTGTTGAACCTTGAGCACATCTCACACGATTTCTCCTTCTGCTACATGGAAATAACAGTGGTACCTCCCTCCTAAGATGGTTTGGAGGCCCAAATGAACTGTTTATTGAAAGCCCCTGGAAAATGATAAAATCTTAATAGAAATGGAGACGATGACGATTACATTTTTTTATAAAGAGAAACGTGTGAGTTTTTTTTAAAAAAAAGAACATGTGAGTAACTTTGAGGATTGGGTATGGAAACATGTCTTTCAGTGTGTTCTGAAGCTTGATGCTGCAAAGATTTGATCTTCTGTGTTGCTCTGAATGACAAAGACTCCGCTCCATCGCCCACAGACCCAGGGGCCCTGGTATTCACTGCAGATCAGCTCCAGGGCCGCGGCGCCCGCACCACACTGGAAGGAGCCGCCCTTTAAATGTTTCATTCTTGCATTTGCTAGGTGGAGATATTATTTCCTGATTAATTTGAGCTGCAGATGGGTTGAGGAGACTAAAAGCTAGATGACCGTAATTAGAAAAGAAGGAGGGGTGGGGTGCACACAGAGGAAATTAAAAAATGGAACATTAAAAATGGGCAGCTGCATAAATGGACCAGGGATTTGAATTATTTTAATTTTTCTTGACTATCAGTCAGGGTTTGATCAGGGAACAGAAATCACAACAGTGATCTGAACAGAAAGAATTTAATATAAAGAATTGTTGGGGTGCCTGGGTGGCTCAGTCGGTGAAGTGTCTGCCTTCGGCTCAGGTCATGATCCCACGATCCGGCGATCGGCTTCTCCCTCTACCCCTCCCCCCTTCTCGTGCACGCACACACTCTCTCTCTCTTTCTCTCAAATAAATAAATAAAATCTTAAAAATAAAAAGAATTGTTATCTAGATAGAAGATTATTAACTGGTCACCCAACAGGTAAAAGGAACTCAAAGGGATCACGGCGTTAGCAACTGCAGGAAGCAGCTACCATTCCTAGGACGAAAAGAACCAAGCGAAGAGGTGGTATTTATTAAAACTTATAGGGTTATAGGTTAAGAGGATATTCAGCCATAAAAAGGAATGAAGAATGATACATGCCACTATTTGAATGAACCATGAAAACATGATGCTGAGTGGAAGAAGGCGGCCATGTGAGTCAATACGTGGTACGATTCCACGCACGTGAAAAGTCTGGAAGGGGGAGATCTATAGAGAGAGAAAGTGGATTAGCGGCTCCTCGTCTTAGTGGAATCACACAGTATCTGTCCTCTTGTGTCTGGCTTACTCACCCAGCGTACTGTCCTCAAGGTTTGGCCATGTGCTAGCACGTGTCAGCATGTCCTTCCTTTGAAGGCTGAATAATCCGCCCGTGTATACACCACAGCTTGTCTATCCATTCATCCGCTGTTGGACGGCTTGAGCGGCTTCCATCTTCAGGCTGTGGTGAGGAAGGCCGCTCTGAACATGGGTGTGTTCCTATCTGAGGCCCTGCCGTCAGTTCTTGTGTGTATATGCCCAGAAGTGGCCTTTCTGCGTCATGTGGTAGCCTGGTTTGAGTCTTGTGAGAAATCACCACACCGTCTACCACGGTGGCTGTGCCATTTTACACCCCCCGCCGGTCCACAGGGGTTCCCTCCTCTCCACATCCTTGCCAACGCCTGTTCATTTCTTTTCAGCGTTTCTTTTCAAAGGGATGAAAATGTCCTCATACGGACTGAGGTGACAGTTACACATATATGTGGATATACTAAAAACCATTGAGTTATATACTCACATTGGATGGTGTGTGAATTGTGTCAATAAAGCTGTTGAAACAAAGCAAGAGGAGGGGTCCCCAACCTTGGGGAGAGCATGCTGATGTCTCTGAGGCGTGGGGGCCCCAAAGCGGGTTGTGTAAGGCTTGGAATGAACTGCAAACTTAGACTCCACTGGGATCTGTAAGGCGAGGAAGTGTGGCCGGGGGATGTGTGCAGGGACAGGAAATAGACAGGAAGGAGCGAGCCCCTTCCTCCTGCAGCCTCACCGTCCCCCTCACAGGTGGCCAGGGAGGAGCTGGCCCAGGGGAAGGGTGGCCTGCAGAGTTCCAGCCCCAACGTCCCAATGCCAACCCCTAGAAGGGCAGGTTTGGAGCTGAGAGACAATAACTTGATGACTTGCTGTCTTAATCGGCTCTGGTTGCTATAGTAAAACGCCATAAACCCGGTGGCTTATCAACAACAGACATCGATTTCTCAGTTCTGGAGGCTGGAAGCCCGTGATCCTGGTGCCAGCGTGGTCGGGCTCTGATGAGGGCCCTCTTTCCGGTTACGGCCGTCTTCTGCTGTACCCCCACATGGTGGGGAGAGAGCGAGCCGGCTCTCTGACCTCTCCTTGTAAGGGCACTAATCCCACTCACGAAGGCGTAGAATGGGTGCGTATCAATAAATGAAAAAACCAACAGTTGAGTTCATTTTGTGCAGGGTTTCCGCTGTCCTGATAAGAACACATTACGTCTTCGTGTGTAAGTTCTGAAATACGAATTGTATGATAGCAGTGATTCCCATACGAGTGAAGTGCTCTCCTCTGTGCCTTTAAGATGGGTATTGCATGAAATAAAAAATGAATGGTAAAAAATTGTCCCTATGATGGCGATTTTCCTGCTCTTTGAGCAAAGGGTCCCTGCCTTTTCGCTGTGTGCCGGGTCCGGGAAGTTGGGGAACTGGCTCTTCAGCTCTCCTGGCTTGGATGGAGAAGTCCTTGGTCTCTGCCTTTTCCTGAACTCTTTTCTTTCCTCGTGGCCCACCCCGGGCACCGGGTCAGGCCAGGCCCAGGCTCTGGGGCCACCCTCCATGCTCCTACCTCCTTCCCCGCTTCTCTCACCTCCTCCTTAGGCCTGACCCTGCGGCATTTCCTCATGGCTCCCTGCTTCGAACACCCTCACACTTGCCGCTGTGTGGCTCATGCTCTGACTCCTTTGCACGGAGTCTCTCTTGTTCGTTGCCATGCACAGAATCCGTGCTCAACAACGCTTTCGCACTTAAAAAAATTTTTTCCCACTTTTTATTATGAAAATTTCAAGCATACATAAAAATCGAGAGATGATCATTTAAACACCCCTTGTGGACTGTGACCCTCTTTGTCTACATTATCCGGCATTTCCTCTTTCATCTCACTCGTTTGTCTTTCTCTTTGATGCTGATCATTTCCTCAAATGCCTTGTGATTCTCGGTAGACAGCTCCCGTCGGGAATAAAGAACTGCATTGTTTACTATAGAGAGCTGGTGTGGATTTCCTTTGCTGTTGCCGGGCTCTGTTTACCCAAACCAAGGCCCACTGTTCCCTGAATGTGAGGGGTGATTTTTTTTTTTATCTCCGAGGAAGCCAGCTGGGGCTGTCTATGGCTTCCCCTTAAGGTGTGTGAGTGAGGGGTCAGCAGGCAGCCTGGGGACGAAGGCAAAACCAAGCAGGACTGGACCCGAGACGGGCAGAGTGCTTTAGCGCTCACCAGACCCGGCAGGGCTGCCTTTCCTCCTTTTTCCTCCCGGTCACTGTGGAGAGCCACGTTGCTTCAGCTCTGTCCTGCCTCCCTCCCTGCCCCGGTTCCCTTGCCTTTGGGCCCCCCACAGCCAGATCGTCCACTGTTGGCAGTCATTCTTAGGGTTCCATCTGAGGCAAATGCTGCTTCGTGTCTGTAGAGCCTGTTCGAGGCTCTGAGGACTCCCGCTGACTGCTGTCCACAGTACCCTTGTCCTTGGTACAGGCTGACCAAGCCCAGAGCCGCCCCGGGACCGGAGGAGGTGAACGTGGATGCTTACGCTCCACACTGGACGGGAGCTTCTAACATATGTCTCTGGCATGATGAAGTAATTGTTTTCCTCTCCCACTTAAGTTCAGGGAGTGCGTCTTCTTGCTCTGTGGTCTCCGGGGGCTCATACAGAGCCTCGTGGGTCGGGGCCCAATTCCATCGGACGTCACCTCCAATCCAGAGACACGGGGCCAGCTTTGGCTTCGGCGCCTCTGAGGTTCGGCTTTGCAGGGCCTTTGAGCCTCTTGAGACGAACATCTAAGTCTTAATAATTCCAACCTCTTCCTCGTATTCCCCCAGCCCTCGGGTGGGAGCTGCTTCTTAGAGTTGCCGCCTCTCTGATAACCTTAGCATTCTCTCCATACCCTTTCAGTTACCTGGTTACCAATTCTTTCTATTAAATTCTCTGTTCCAGTAACTGTGGTGGTTTCTGTCTCCTGACTGGACCCTGCCTAATTCAATAGCTGCCTAAGAAATTAGGTACTAAGTGCACCAAGGGAAAGAAAGATGGCGCATCCCAGGCAACCATGAAGATGGGCAAGCTGAGGCTCTTATGCTAATCCAGACTCAGAGATAGGTACATTCTATACTAAACAAAGAATAAAGTATTTAGAAGTAAAAGAATTGTTGTCTGTTGACATATCAAGGACTGGATTTATTTTTTTTTATTTTTATTTTTTATTTTTATTTTTTAAAGATTTTATTTATTTATTCGACAGAGATAGAGACAGCCAGCAAGAGAGGGAACACAAGCAGAGGGAGTGGGAGAGGAAGAAGCAGGCTCCTAGCAGAGGAGCCTGATGTGGGGCTCGATCCCATAACGCCGGGATCACGCCCTGAGCCGAAGGCAGACGCTTAACCGCTGTGCCACCCAGGCGCCCCAAGGACTGGATTTAAAATATCCAGAGAGACTTTGGAGTCAGTTCTATCTGGGTTTGAATCCAGGCTCTGCCACTTACACACCAAGTGGCCCTGAGCAAATTACTGAACTTCCTTGAGCCTCGGTTTCTGTGTTTGTAAAACAAGGACTGAGCGGCTTCCTTGCAGAGCTGTTGTGAGAAGAGAACGAGACGATGCAGTAAGTAACGGAATGAGCCCAGTAAATGGTGGTGGATGTAGAGGACAGGCTGTGGTGGGACTCAGTGGTGCAGTGGAAGAGGAAGAGGCCGGAGATCTGAAGACCTAGGTTCTAGTCCCGCACCTGCAGCTAACTGGCCAGCAAACCCCTCTGTGGGCCCCCCTTTCCCGACATGTGTAACCCCACATTTGAGTCACAATCAAACCAAGTCTGGTTCCCTAATGCCAGTGTCATCTTACGGGCCTGTGGCAAAACAAGGCAAATAATGACACTGTCCTACATGTTTCATAAAGCTAAATTATTCAGTTTAAAGGATTATCCTTTATTGTGAGATTTTGGCCTTCTTACTATTTTGGGGTCAATGTATTGCTTTAATGAAATGGTAGTATGGGAGGGTATTTTTCCCATTCGATGTCCTTATTTGACGAAATAAGAAGTATGACTAAGAGCAACGCGTGGAGACTTGCCCTACCAGACCCTGAAGCACAGCTTCTGTTAAAATCCGCGATAATTTAAACAGCACATTAGTGGTGAATGGGTAGGCAGGCGGTTCAGTGGCACAGAGTGGAGAGTCGAGAAAATATAGAAATTAAGCATATTATAGAAATGGCATCTCAATTCAATTGTTTATAAAATACTCATATAAAGGAACATATTTAAAAAAATTTTTTTTGAAGTTTTTTTTGGGGGGGAGGGACAGAAGGAGAAAGAGAATCCCAAGCAGACTCCCTGCTGAGCACAGAGCCGTACGTGGGCCTCGAGCCCACAAAACTGAGATCACGACCTGAGCTGAAACCAAGAGTCAGACGCTTAACCGATTGCACCACCCAGCTGCCCCTAAAAGAACATATTTTATAGAAATAATTGGATTATATGTAAAATAAAATACAGTACAACAAACAAAAAGATTTTCTCATAGCAAAAAAAAATACTATAAGCAAATCAAAAAGCAAGTAACAAACTTTGGGGCATATTTGCAGTTCACATCACAAAAAAGGGGTTGATCAATGCAAAATACAAATCTCATGTTCGAGTCAATAAGAGACCCACAGAGCGATAGGATGTGGGCCAACACTGTGGACAGTTCACAGTAAAGGAAACAGAAATGTGTATAAACACATGCAAAGACACTTAGTGTCATTCACGAGAAGACAAATGTCTGTGACTTGAACATTTTGGTAGAAGGATAAGACAGCTATCTAGTTGTCTGCATTGTTCTGGGATGCTTACGCAAACCAGAGTGGGAGGGACACCTGCAAAGATAGATTTCTGGTCCTGTTGTTTTTCACGACAAACAGGCTTTTGGAGAGTTAAAGATGGGCTTTGGGGAATTTTTTGTTTGTTTGTTTTACCTTATAAAGTAATCTTGAGAATTAAGCGCACAAATGTTTCTAGGGTTTGCTGTTGAAGATTCACATTTCAGCGTCAACAGAAGGCAGCCAGCAATGTTCTCCCCGCGATGAGAATCTTCTCTCATTATACTGGTCTCTGGGTCCATTCAGGCTGCTGTAACAAAAACATCCATAGACCGGGTGGCTTCATTTCCCGCAGTACTGGAGGCTGGGAATTCCAAGATCAAGGTACGAGCAGACTGAGGCTGGTGAGAACCCACTGCCTGGTTCATCGTCTTCTTGCTGTGCCCTCACTTGACAGAAGGGGCGAGGGAGCTCTCTTTTTACAAGGGCACTAGGAGATAACCGCAAATATACAGATCGGTCTCTGCACCCTGTCCCTGCCACAGAGCTCCTAAAACCCTTGTAATTTCCTCAGAGGTAAGAACACTTCAGAGCATCTCTTGCTCTCGTATTTGTCTCTGGTCCTGTTCCTGACTCAGGGCTCCTAAACGTTCATAAATTTATGAGTAATCCGAGCACCAGAAGTATCTTTTGCTCTCATGAGGCGATGCCAGGTGGGCTCCTTGATGGCTCCGGGGTGGGGGCTGGCTACCAGAAAACCAAATCATGATTAGAGGGATTGGGATTCTCAGCCCCCCACCAGCCCCCAGAGAGGGGAGACGGGCTGGAAACTAAGTACCTAATTGTTCAGCCTTCATAACATCCCAATCATACAGGGAGGTGGGTGAAGACATCCACAGCAGGAAGTTGAATGACCTCAACTCTTCGGGGACAGAAGTTCCTGTGCTCGGGACTCTCCCCATTGCTTCAATATAATACAACATCCTGATGGGATGCTAGACATAGTCGCAAGACTTTACATCTAGTAGCTTCTCTGATCGTCATAACAACCCTTGAGTAGATACTGTTACTATCCCTGTTTCACAGACGAGGCTCCGAGAGTTTCAGTATCTTGTCATTGCCACACAGCTGGTAAGTGGTGGAGTTGGAATCAAACCCAAGCAGTTGGCTAGAGTCTATCCTCTTAACCACTGCAGGAAAAAAAACAAAGTGTGTACTGCAGGCTTCGCAGCAATCCTGGGCGTCTCTAGAACTTTGCTGTCACTAGAGCAGTCACTAGCTACGTGTGGGTGTTCAAATTTAACTAAATTTAAAAAAATAAAAAATCGAGTGCCTAGGTTGTACTTGCCACATTTAAAGTGCTCAATAGCCCCATGTGGTTAGTGGCTGCTGGACTTGGCAGCACGGACACAGAGCAATTCCATCGCTGCTGAAAGTTCTATTGGACAGCAATATGCCAGAAACTTTAGAAAGTATTAGCCAAACATAAGACTCAAACTAAACAGGTAACACACGTTTTTTAATTAAATACCACTTCATAAGGTTATTTGCACCTAACACACACATTTTTTTGAAAAATAAGACATGAAAAATAAGAAACATGAGTCATGGAGTTAACAAAATATAAGCATCCACATAGAATATATTCTAAGGTGACTTCGTTTACACAGCTTCTCAGAGAAACACACAGTCCACTTTTTTTGCCTATCAGCCACGGTTGGACCGGATTTGGAATTCCCGAGAGTGCAGGGTGGAGGGTCTCCAGCACTACCCTGATGGATGTCTTGTACACACACAGTACATCAAGCCGGCTGGTTTCCACCACAAAAGCAATGGAAACGTCGGTCCTCCCTTCCCTACCCAGCAATCAATTCCACACGGTGAGAACCCCATGTGACCTGAAGCTTATTGTGATGGCCTCATCCGACCTGTGGCTTCAAGGGGGGGGGGTCCCGGGGAGGGGCTGAGAGCTCATCAAAGCCCACGGGCACCAGTCTTTCAACCGGTTCTAATGTCTGATTGGGGAACTCAGAGTCCCAGTCTTCAGAAGAGAGGGGCAGACTGGAGTGCAGAGAGGAAGACCAGGGAACGACGGGAAGTTTAAACGCAAGTTTGTTGGCCTTGCTTTAGGTCCTGGCTGCTAGGAAGGAGAGGAGAGGCATGTTACTTAATGTGGCTTGGAGCATTCAAGAGGGCTTGGGGAACAGCAGAGCCAAGAGGAAAAATAAACAATCGGGGCTGTGAGTAGAAAGGTGATGTCCTCCTCCCACCCCCCACCCCCAGTCCTAAAAGCAAGTGCCACCAGGGAACAGTTCCTTTACACTTGGGGACAAAGGGTGGGAGAAGACAGCCCAGGACAGATTCAGAACTCTGGAGCCCGGGGCTCCACATCAGCTGGTCTTCCAGAGTACCCAGGCGCCTACCCTGGCGTCCACTCCAGAAACTGCCCGGCGCTCTCTGCTCAGACTTCCTGTGGCTCAGCTTCATAGGATGATGCCATCACCCCCACCCTGAAGGTAGAGGAGGCCCAGGCCCCAGGGGCACTAAAACCATGACAGCCAGCTGACCCGAAACTATAATGCACTTTTATCCACTCGTCTTACTCTTGCCTGGCTTGAGACTAAAAGGCGCGTGACCAAACAAGGGAAGGGAGCCCATAACACCCCAAAATGATCACCTGGATCTGGCACATTGAAATGGCTTCCCTGCTCACCTTCCATTTATCCACTCTGCCCTCACACCTCATCCCTGCCCACCTTAGAAAAATCACTTGGAAAATCGGAATAGCAGCAAAACCGGATTTTAATTCCCCTTTTGTGTTGTGTTCTGGTGGGCTTATGGCTTGAACTTGAAAAGTGACTTTTATTATCCCTTCAGATTCTCTCTCTATACTCTGCATAAAGCCCCCTTTCCAATCAGTGCTGATCCTGCCATTCTCTTCCTTATGAATCATCAGTGGCTCCCATTCTCTCTAAGATACACCTCGACCTCCTTCAGCAGGCATTCAAAGTTCTACTGTGTATCTTTCCAGGCTCATTTCCCACCGCCCTCTCTACCTCTCCTTTCTTTGCCAACACCCACTCCCTAGCTCTGTGCCTTTGCGATTGCTGGCCCCTCTGACTGGGTGTGTGTGTGTGTGTGTGGTCACCCTACTTCCTATGCTTTGCTCAAATCTTAGCAAGATTTGCCCCCATTGATGAAAGAAGCCCAAATCATCTCCAATACTTATTTTTTAATTAATTAATTTAAAAATTTAAAACCTTTTTAAGTAAACACTATACCACACATGGGGCTCGAACTCATGACCCTGAGATTAAGAGTCACATGCCCTACCGACTGAGCCAGCCAGACGCCCCCAAATCATCTCCAATTCTGAATACCCTGTTCTGGGTTAGGGCCTGACCTTTAGCAGGGCTCCCCTAACCGTCCTTTTTCTGCGGCCCATGGTTGGCTGGGCACCTCTCGTGGCCCACTCTGCTGTGGTTTCCCGGGTACATGTTTTCCTCTGCAGATTTGCAGGTCAGGGACCAATGCTGTTCTTTGTAGCCTTCACCATCCAAATGCTTATTTATTTTTTAAAAAGCTTTTACCCATTCATTTGGGAGAGAGAGAGAGAGAGCACACACACGAGTTGGGGGCGGGGGAGTGGCAGAGGGAGAGGGAGAAGCAGACTGCTGAGCAGGGAGCCTGACTCAGGGCTCGACCCCAGGACCCCGAGATCATGACCTGAGCCGAAGGCAGACACTTAACCCACTGAGCCACCCAGGCACCCCCATCCAAATGCTTAACACACAGCAAATGCATCACAAATATTGTTGAATGCAGTTGATACGTACCCTGAAAAAAAAAGGTCATTCATCGTGTGCTGCCTTCTCAGGCACGTAAGACACAACACCCAGTGGTTATCGCAAGCAACAGGTGCCCGTTCTCGAAGTCCAGGTAGTAAATCGGTATTAAGCACAATCCATAAAGGTTAATGATCTATCAACACTGGTCTATTAACACTGTTATCTCGCCTATTAGTTAAAGAGTGCCCAGGGAAACAGTAAGTGCGGTTCTAAGTAGTAATCACTGGATGGATAAATGCCACGGATCCTATGGGAATTATCTGACCAGCTAAATGAACCCTAGACAGGAAAGAAGGAAGGGTAATTGCAACTTTCCAGCAGGGGTGTGTCGGCCCCTGGAGGTTTCTGCAGCCCGTCTCTCTCAATTACTAGGCTTTCAAGGTGTGTGATCCTTGGATTGCCTGCATCAGAATGACCCGTGCTGCCTGTCAAGAATGAGGACTCTTCTCGTCATTCCCACAGAGGATCTGTGCTTGGGATGTAGGAATCTGCATTTAAAACACACTCCCTAGGGGATCCTTACACTAAAGTTTGCAAACCCTTACTTGCCATTCTCAGAAGTTTACAATCAGTCTGGGGGGAGATGGTCACGTATGTAGCCCGAAAGAAAGCAGTAACCCCTTACCAAGAATGCCCTCTTTCCCAGAAATACGCGCATGGGAATGACATGACCCAAAGAGTCTCGGTCAGCTCCAAGGAAATGAACCAATAATTGAAGTTTGGTTTGATGGAGGGAGAATGATGGAGGCTGTCTCTGCGGCAAGCAACCCCAAGCTTCCCAGAGGGCACCGGTGTCCAGGAACACACACACACGAAACAGCCGGATTTTCCGCCTATCCTTTTATAAGTGGTGCAATCACCTTTTGTAAGATGAAAAGGGATTTTTCTTCCTTTATGGGCGAACGTATCATTACCCCTGCTCCTGTTCTTGTTTCCCTCCTTCTCTTAACTTCCCAGTTCCTTCGGGGGGTGGGGGGGTAGAAAAGCAATTACATAGTTCACAGAACCAAAAGCAAATCAGTTTTCAGAGCAGATCTAATATAAACACACCAAGCGTGTTTTCACTGGAAGGGCACAGATGATTGGAAAGCAGAAGTGCATTTGCTACAGGTGACTGATAGGATGTTCCCAGGGCTGGCCTACTCTGCCTTGTGATGACAACACAAACGTTACTGGAAATCTGGAGTCCTGAGTGAGATGGAGAGGATCAGGAAGGGAAGATCAGATGCAGAGGTCTCCAGCCTTTCACTGGATGTGGAAAGTGAGAGCAGAATCTCTGCCTTGCTCTGGCTCCGAGGAATGTGGCAGCCTTTGGTCAGTGCCGGAGAAGCTCAGTGACCGTCCTCAGGGATGAGGACGGCTTTCCCCAGCTGGCTGCGCAGAACCAGGCAGGGTCTGAACTCCGCACTCCCCCTAGGAAATACTGCTTTCATCTCCCCCACCGCCACCGTGGTCATCTGAAATCTCCGAGACCAGGATCATGTATTCTTCGCCAGAGACAAAGGCTCTTTGAGATCCCCTTCTAGAGAGGTCTCCGTTTAAAAAAATAAAACTAGAAAGGCAAACTTTAGAATTCAGGGTTGAACCACTGTTGGCCCGGCTTGAGAGCAGTTATAAATGGAGGGAAGGAGAGTCTCCTTCAAGGTGGGCTCATTCCTTCTTGGTGTGTTCCAGGACTCGGTAGGGCACCCCAGAGGCACCCCCGGAGCTGTGTTCCTCTTGCATGACCGGCAGTGTGGCAGGAGCGTAGATCTCAGAAACGTTGTCGTTGTTTTCCAGGGCCCCATAGGAAAAAGAAGCTTTGAGGTCAGGCTGAACTGTCATTCCCTTGTCATGCATGTTTTGCATACCTGAAATGAAATCCATTTTCTCCAAATCATTACGGGGCAAGAGGGCCAGAGGAGACCACCCCTTCCTCTACCCGACCACGGCCTAACTACAGCGCGGGTGCTAGTCATGCGCCTCGCCAATCTCCTGGATGCTTTAGGTTGAAAAAAGAACACCCATAAATATATGCAAGAAATATTATGGTTGCCAAGCAACAAGGGATGAATCTTCAGGAAATATGCACACAGACCAGCCACTGTCAAGAGAAGCATGGGTTGGCCTAGAATGAGATGGGAACGTGTGTCTGGGCCCCACGGGGAGCAGAACCAGCACTGTGCTTTGAACGTGGTAGATGCCAGTACCTTCCTGCTGAAATAAATCAGGATCCAGAGAACTTCATTATCCCCTTGAGAGAAGAGGGTAACTTTCGTGTCATGGACACGTGCTGGTGACACATGCATCACGACACTCAGAGGGAGCATTTCGACCTTTCACATTGAACATTCCTGATCAGCAGAGAGGGGAGGTGTGATCCTGCCTGCTGCTTCTGGGCACATGCTGGTGTTGGATTTCCACTTCCAGTTGAGAACGAAGACTCTAATAAGAATTCCCTTAGCCTTATTCCACAATTCCTCCGTCAGGTGAGACCTGGTCTCGCAGGCCAACTCTCTCCCTGGTAGGGAATGAAGACTTCAAATTCTCTTACCCCCAGGCTGTCCTACGAAACTGAATGCCAAGTGTCCTCCGTGACACTATGAAGGTAACAGCAGGTGCCGGACTACTACTTACTCTGCCCAGGCTCCGGGCTGAGGGTTTAGATCCTGACAGTCACAACAGCAAGCATGAGAAGAGCTAGCAGGTACTGAGTGTTGGGGGGGCGGGGGGCGGACCCTGTTCTAACCAATTGAAAAGCTTTATCTCCTCTGATCCTCACAACTACTGGGAAGGAAAATGAGGCAGTTAGCGGTTAAGTAACTTGCTTGAGGTCACGAAGCGGGCCAGAGGCCATGCCAGGATGGTAAAGCTCAGATGGTTTGAACGCTGAAGCCCACCGTCTTCACTAGAACCTATCCGGCCTCCCTAGGCACTTCCACTGAACGCCCCCCAAATCCTATCGTCATCATCTGGATAAGAAACCAGGTTCTAAAAGGCGAAGTTACTTGCCTGAAGTCACACAGCTGGGATCTGACACCACAGCCCATGGCCTTGTCCACTCCGTGAGCGGCCTGGGGAGCCTCCGTGCTGTCACGTAGCACAAGCCTTAGCTCACGGGCATTGGGAGGGTACAGTTTAAGAATCTGTGGTTTGGATTTCGGAGTGGGGGACACTTGGGAGAAGTTGAAGGGTTAGTTTACCGGGCACGGGTTAGCTTTCAGATTTTTCCTTAGGGGAAAGGGTTAGTTTACCAGGCACGGGTTAGCTTTCGGATTTTTTCACAGTTCCTTAGGGGAAAGGGTTAGTTTACCGGGCACGGGTTAGCTTTCGGATTTTTTCACAGTTCCTCAGCCAGAGAGCGCCAGGACTACACCTCGAGTCTGACAGACGTGGCTTTACGGATTCACTGCACTGAGAGACGTCCACCATGGGGGCCTGTGGGGTGTCTCAGTGGGGGGGTGTTAGAAAAGTCAGGATTTGGATTTGTGTTGGGTGATTTGGGGGAGGGTTTAAGGAAGCACAGCTTGGCTTTGGACTAGATGCTGTCGGGAAGTGGGACTTGATTTTGTAATTGGGGGTCTTAGTAATTCTTATCGAGATGGAGAGGAGTCTGTGTTACGGCTCAAGCTATAATCGGTAAAGAGGCAGCAGCTCTTGTGTTGGGTGGGGTCAGTCCTCCACGGTTTGGTCAACATGCGTGTTATGTCTGCGTTCATGCGTGTCAACGGAGTGGTCCCGATTGTGTCGGGATCTATCGTGGTCAGAGTGGCCCTGTCTGATGCTGACGTGCCAGGAGCCTGGTTGTTTTCAGCCAGGCAACACCGAGGCCCAGCTCTGAGTGCCAGGCAAGCTCCCAGCTCTCAGGGGCGGCTTTTTTTTTTCCCCCCATTTTTTAGAAGTCTTTCAGGTGCTAGAATTACTTAAACCTCCTCTACACTGTGACAGGCAGCGCCTTCTTTGGAAATGGAATCCCTCTTGAACTGTTGTGAAGCTATCAATCTACATGGACCAAAAGCAAGGTTCTAAGGCTGACCAGGGAAACCCAGTAGCTAGAAAAGACACTCTGTTGAAGCAGTTTCATCTTTTTAAATTTTAATTAGTGAATTAATTTATTTCTAAAGTTTCAAAAAAATTTATTCATGTAATCTCTATACCTAATGTGGGGCTTGAACTCATGACCCGAGATCAAGAGTCCCATGCTCTTCTGACTGAGCCAGCCAGGCAGCCCCCACCCCCCCTTTTTAAGCAGTTTTATTTTTCATGCTCTACATGGCATCAAACAATTGTTTGAAATTTTCGAAGATTTTTTTTTAAAGCAAAAGGGATGTGAAGCCAAATTTAACCAGGCATCTACCAAGTCCCAAACACTGTGCAAGGGGCGCTTAACCTATTATCCCACCACCCCGAAAGAAGGAATCCCAATTTACAACTGAGGGTCAGAGGCCTTGGGAGGTCTAAGGACACGCCCAAGGTCACACCATGGGTGGGTGGTAGAGCTGGGATTTGAATCCAGGCCACCTGAACTCCAAGCCCAGGCTCTTCATTGTACAGAACTCGTGTACTCCAAAGTGTCCTGACATGCCACAGCAACAGAGCGGGGGCTCCTTTTGTCAAGATCTGACTTCCCAGCGGTCACAAGGTACAAAGAGGAAGCCGAGAACCACATCCACGAACAGACCACAGAATGTTGGTATCGAAGGTTACCTTAGGTTACCTTCTACTTTCCGCCAGCAGGTGTATCTGTATATATGCATATACAGACACTTACAGAGATATACACACATACACAGTTTGTAAACACACACACACACAGATACATACACATACTTGCACACACATGGAGTTGACACCTCACCTATCTGGAATTCAGCTATCCAGCGCCCTCATCTATCCGGGACACAGCCGAGAAACAAGGAAGTAAGCAAAAAAGGCATCTGAGCAGCCAGATTAGATGTTTTCAAAGTCCATGCACTAAAGCTCATGCACTTAACTCCTAGGAAAAAGCTTAAAGCCCCGACTCAGAGCTCGTTTATTCTCATTTTATACACAGTTCAAACAAGCTGGGTCAAATGAGACGTTTGACCCGGAATTGCTCTACACAGGCGGGCTGGTAAGAGCAGGAAAGACAGACGACAGCTTGATGGCAAGGGATGAGGAAGTAATATTAAAGTAGACACATAAACCCTGGGGCCATTTGAAGCAGGGCACCGCAGTTGGCTCTGAGAACACACCTGTACCCCAGAGTACTTAGTAAGCAGGGCTGGATGCCCTCGGAGGGGCTACAGTTTGCTCATTCGGGTGTCTTCATGGAGGGTGGGGATTGCGTTCTGGAGAGAGTTCCATCTCTCTAACTAAAATAAAAATTAATTTTGACTGAAGGACTGAAAGCTAGTGGTCACTGGCCACCTACGGAATTTAGGTCAGCAAACCTCCCCCACTCCCTTCCGTGCAGTTCTCTGCCAATTCACACCTTCGTTACTGTCAGGACCAAAGGCACCTGAGCTTGTGCTTCTCAGTGTGAACCCCCCACTCCTTGGGAAATTAGGCTTTCCAGAACAATCCACCCTCTTGCAGCATCTAAGAAGGGAGGCAATAGTCTTTGAATTTCATTCATCCTATTTTCCTTCCCCTCTCTGGTCATTCCATTCCAACTCGATGAATGGATTTTTTTTTCCTTTTACAGGCCTGAAGCCGGACGTACAGATCATAATTATATTCAGTGTGAATCAGGACTGTCTTTAAGAGATCCCAAAATAGACATGGGGACTGGCAAGATGGGCTCAAAACCAACCGAGGTGCCTCAATCATTGCCTCCTATTTCGCACAGCGAGATTTAAAAAAGAGAGAGAGGGAGAGAGAGACGGTCACACCACAACGGCACAGCACACCTTCCCTGTACCAAACCCAGCAGCTAGTTGTCTCGTTTTAAACAGGAAGTACCAGTCACTCTACATGGATGGGCTGGCCAGCGGGACACATGGGGTTTCAACGTTACCTGGCATGGCATCCATGGAAATATAGGGCTCAAATGGCATGGCCTTCTTCCGGTTCCGTGTAATTAAGAAGACGCCCAAGAATGCAATGAGGCACCTGAGGAACAGAGATAAAGGAGGGAGAGAAGAAAGGCCCGAGTGAGGGCGGGAGGGCTCGTTTTCCAACTCAGGTATGGGAAAAAGAGAGAAAGAGGGCTGCGGGCTGCAGAGGGGGGCTTGCTGCTGAGCCTGAGATGGGCAGGGAGCCGACACGGGATAAAGAACAGCCTCGCACGCCTTTCAGAGGAGATCGGGCGCGTTCAGGGTGGTATGGCCATAGACCTCGCACGCCTTTCAGCCTGCACCGCGTTAATCAGAATAAATGAGACTCTCCTGGGCAAAACTCCCATGGCTCTTCACTTCCATTCAGACTGTATCTTAGACACTCACCTTAAAAAATATTTTCTTAAATAAAAAAAGTTCTTTATGGCCTAAATTCAATCAATACAGGAGGAGAGAAAGAAAAAGTTAGAAAGTCCCTGAACTCCCCCTGCTCCCACTCCCCCAGGTAGGGGTATATTCTTCTAGAGTCTTTTTTTGTTCTTTCCCCTAGAACTTAAATAAGCACATTTTCTAAAAACTGAGGTGTCATTTACATGCAGTAAAAGGCACAAACCCTAAATGTAGTGTTTGAAGAATTTTACCTGTATAAATGGTGATCCTGTGATCATGACGCAGGTCAGTAGAAAAGACGTTTCCGTCCCCCCCCCAGCCCAGAAAGTTTCCTTGCGCCCCTCCCGATCCATGCTAACCCAGAGGAAGCCACTGTTCTGACCACTATCATCCAATATTTGATTTGTCTGTTCTTGAATTTTTTTTTATTTTTTTAAAGATCTATCTATTTATCTGACAGGGGGATGGGCAGAGGGAGAGGGAGAGAATCTCAAGCAGAGCCCACGCTGAGCGCAGAGCCTGACGCGGGGCTCGATCCCAGGACCCTGACAGCACAACGTGAGCTGAAACCAAGAGCTGCACGCTTAACCGACTAAGCCACCCAGGCACCCCACCCTGTTCTTGAACTTCTTATAAGTTAAATCATACGGCGTGTACTCTGTCTGGTTTCTTTCCCTGGTAAATATTTTTAAGGTTCATTTGCTTTACTGTATGTATTAGCAGTTCCTTATTTTTACTTGTTACACTGAATCCACCGTCTGAATGTACTAACTCATTTGTTCCGCACTCTCCTGTGGATAGACATTTGGGTTGTAACCAGTTTGAGCATATGATGAATAAAGCTACCGTAAATATTCAGGTACAAGTCATTTTGTCAATATACGTACCCATTTCTTTTGGGTATATATCTAGATGTGGAATTGCTACGTCCTCGGGTAGACTGTACATTTTAAAAAATGTAACTTTTTCCATTTAATGTGTCCTAGACATGGCTCTTTGTCAGCATCGATAGACTGGCCTCAACTTTTCAAAATGGCAGCACAGTACTTTATTACATGGATATACGGTAATTCATTTAACCTGTATTCTACTCCTGGGCATTAGGCTAGTTCCAATTATTTACTTATACAATTAATTTCTAAATTAATTAACAGCCTCATACATGTGTCTTTGTGTCCCATTTGGAATGTTGCATCAAACACTGCTCATTTACAATTTTTCCTGACATTGCCAAACTGTCCCCTGGCATCACAGATCCTCTCAGTGTGGCAGAGAGCTGGTCTCCTCATCCTCTTGCCAGCATGGATACTACCAATCCTGTTAGTTTTTGCAAAATGATGGCATCTCATGTGGCTTCAAAATGCATTTCTGTGATCTGGGGTGAGGCGGAGAGGCTTCTCATGCGTCAAAGTGGGATATCTTAGAAATGACAAGGAGATTAAAGCCCAAAAGAGAAGAAGGGGGAAGGAGATAAAGCCCTTTGGGGAGTAAAATGCTCATTCATCTCTGGGGGACAAAGCTCCAAATCCTGGCTGTTCCCCGGGCTCTGGAGGGCTGCCCGAGAGGCAGAGACAGCAGTGGGGCCAGAGTGGCAAGCGCACCGGGAGCAGGGAGCAGGAACTCACCCCAGCGCAAACATGCAGATGTGCAGGGCGTCCTCCCCAACGAAGTCCAGGTAAAACACTGCGCCTGGAGAGGCAGAAAATGGCAAACAAGGGTGAGCTGTTTCAAATCACCTTCTTGCCCGTCTGTCTAGGATTCGGCAAAGCTCTCCCCACTGCAGGAAACCAAAGTGGTCAGGAGCCTGATGACCAGCAGGGTACATGTTAGAAGAGTGGAATAAAAGCCATTTGGGGGGACAGATGGTCTTCTCTTTCTCCTCCTACACCCCCCCATTTTTTAAAGATTTTATTTATTTATTTGAGAGAGAATGAGAGCTATAGAGAGCGAGCACACAGAGACAGAGAGGGAGAGGGAGAGAGAGAGAAGCAAGCTCCCCACTGAGCAGGGAGCCCGATCTGAGACTCGATCCCAGGACCCTGGGATCATGACCTGAGCTAAAGGCAGATGCTTAACTGACTGAGCCACCCAGGTGTCTCATACACCCCTCTTATCTCTTTTTTTTCTTAACTTTTTGAGATAATATTAGACTCACAAAAATAATACAGTTCACATGGACCCTGCACCCAGCCTCCCCCAATGAAACATACCAAGAACGAAACTGTAGATCTTACTTGCCAGTTTTTACACACCCCCTTCACCTGTCTTTTTTTCTTTTCTTTTTTTTTTTTTAAGATTTATTTGTTTGCTTTAGAGAGAGAGAGAGAGAGCAGGATGGGAGAGGGGCAAAGGGAGAGAGAGAGATAATCCCAAGCAGAAGAGAGAGAGAGATAATCCCAAGCGAAGAGAGAGAGATAATCCCAAGCAGACTCCGTGCTGAGCATGGAGCCCGATGCGGGGCTTGATCCCATGACCCCGAGATCAGGACTTGAGCTGAAATCAAGAGTCCTACGCTTAACCAACTGAGCCACCCAAGCGCCACTCTCTGGTCTTTCTTAAGAAGGAAAAGCAAGCCTTGGAGTTAAGCCGTCAGAGCCTTCTAACCTGGCGTGGCCAGCAGATGGCAGGCCTGCAGCCTGCTCCTACGAGGCGGGAGTGACATGGCCTTGCCACCCTCACTGCCCTGCGGCCAGCCTCTGTCTGGACTCATTTCACCTCCACGGGCTTCGTCCTGATCCTCACCCCGCTTCTGACTCCATCACACTGTTGGCTCTTCCCTTCAACCTCACCTGGACCCAAGTTCTTGACCATGACTTAAATCCTCACACTGGGTTCACTTTCTGGCTGCTCTGGGCCAACGACCCACTTGATCCCCGGTTCTGCCCATTGCACAGGCCCTGGTAGCCGTGTGCCTACCGTGCTCCCACCTCTATGGGCAGGATTTGAGCAGCCCTTGTCTAAAGTGCAAAACATACTGTTTTACAGCCAGGCTTTCCTCAGAGGGAGGCGCACTGGCTCTTACTGGTCCATTCCCTTTGAAGATTTTCCTCTTCACTGCCCCTTAAAAACAAACACAATCTGATATGCTTGCAGCCTCTGAAGCCACCTAAGAAAGAAAAAAAAGTAGGAGTGGAGTAGAAGAAAGGGGGAATATAAAAATGATGACAGGTTACCCACCACCTATTATGTCACAGATGTTCATTTAGTCATAACCTCTAGAAATTATAGGAAGAAACCTGTGGTCACTTAGTCAGTGGAGCTAGCAGACAATGACAGAAGTTGTTAAAGAAACCTTGTACAAGCTGTACTGAGTACATACTGGACATTCAATTCTGGGAGGTGAGTGTTTTTTTTGTTTGTTTGTTTGTTTTTTTAAGATTTTATTTTTTTATGTGACAGAGAGACAGCCAGCGAGAGAGGGAACACAGCAGGGGAGAGGGAGAGGAAGAAGCAGTNTTTTAAGATTTTATTTTTTTATGTGACAGAGAGACAGCCAATGAGAGAGGGAACACAGCAGGGGAATGGGAGAGGAAGAAGCAGGCTCCCAGCGGAGGAGCCCGATGTGGGACTCGATCCTGGAACACCGGGGATCACGCCCTGAGCCGAAGGCAGACACTTAACGACTGCGCCACCCAGGCGCCCCGGGAGGTGAGTGTTATTACTCCCATTTTATGAATGTGGAACCGAGGCTCAGAGAGGTTAAGTGATTTTCCTAGAGCCACACAACTCTGTGTCTGTGCTGGGGCGCAAACCCACGTCTCTCTGGCTCGAATGGACTTTCTCCATGAAACCATATACAACTCTGACAGGTAGGACACGTCAGCAGAACTGGCCTTTGACAGAGACAGGGCCTCATCCCTCCACACTGGGGTAACGTCGCCGCGGCTAAGGCAGGAGACGGAAATCTAGCAGTCGCCACCCTTACCTGCTGTGATGGCAATGGTAGTGGACAGGATGTAGCCCACGCTGGCAATCAAAGAGGAGTCGTACATCTGCGAGGCTTGACTTAAAAACCTTCAATACAAGAGTACTCAGGTCAGTGGGCATGTCAGACAGGCTGAGGGGAGAGTCGGTGACAGTAGGCTCAGCTTGAAATAGGAAGACAACACATGGAAGAAAGATGCCATCCCGGTGCGTCTCTGGGCCTGGGGTCCACGCTTCGCTCCCATTTGTCCCCTGGACACACAGCCTGCCGTTCACCGCCATTCCCCAGGGCGGCCATGCCTTCCCGGTCTCACGCCTCTGACCACAGGGTTCTCGTCGCCCGAAATGCCCTTCTCCTCACGTCGGTGTTCCCTGCAACTCCACCCCTTCCCTACAAAGGCCCGTCTTGTTCTCGCAAACAGTCCAAGAAACTCTTACAGCCCTTATCACATTTTGCCTGTCACTGTCATTATTTTTTTTTAAACACATTTTCTTCTTAATGAAAAAATAATGTGCTCACTGCAACGAATGCAGGAAAAAGAGAGAAAAAATTAGAATCATTCCTCCTCTCTCCACCTACGATCTACACACCCTCGTTTCGGAATATATTCTTTGTCCATTCTCTACATAGTTGCTTGTGTCATGACAGACTTCCCACTTGACTGTACTCGTCCGTTTACAGGTCTGGGAGTGCTCCGAGGACAGTGACTGTTGCTCCTGCCTCCGTGGGGCCCTCGGTGGCTGTGTGGGTGTGCGGATGTGTGCTGACTGGGTGAGTGGGAAGCTCCCCAGGAGGCGGGCGGGGCACTGACTCTCCTCTGTAACCCTGGAGTGCTCAGCATGGAGCCTGGTGCTGGGATGGCTCGGGGTGATGACCAGAATCTCTGTAGTAGGACTCAGGACAGTAATAATCCACATAATAATAGCCATCATAACCGTGAAAGAGGCTGAGATTTTCGGGAGGTTATCCTGGGGACGGCACCGAGAGCTTCATGCTTCTCTTAGAGAGGGGCTGCTGTTGTTCTCAGTTGTGGACAAGGAATCTGATCTTACAGAAACTAAGGCAGAGGCCTGGAGCGGAGGGGTGAGGGGCGAGGGGCGAGGGCCATGGGATGGGGAGCCTGATGCCAGGGTTCACATCTCAGCCCTGCTCCTTCGGTTTCTCAAATGCAAAATGATGATGGTATCATTGGCTTCAAAGGGGTTTTGTGGGGGGAGTCAAATGAGTTTAAGTTCATGTGAAAGTGGGGTGTGGGAGTGGCTTCCCCTGGTGCCCCCACAGCAGCGGTCACTCCAACAACTGCTGGAGGCCGCCGCTGGGGGACGATAAGCCCAGGCCGCCAGGGACCCGGGGCCTGCCTTGCCCAGGATCAATCAGCCTCGCGTGCCACACTGAGCCCTGTGCCATTCACCTTCCTGTCCCCAACAGGGCCACCCCAGGCCCTCCCCGGCCCTCTGCAGAGCATTGGGTCTCAGATGGGAACAAGGCCCAGCCCTACCTTCAAGACCACCGCTTCTGAGAGAGAAACGATCCTCTCACTCTGGGGAAGATTCCTTGAGGACAAGGAATAACAACTTGCTATGTCCCGCCTAGTAGACAAAGAGGTGCCTCATGGGGACCACACAGCTTCTTCTAGACTCCCCGAGACAGACGCCTGTCTTGGAGCAGGGGGAAATGAGGCTGCCTCTGATAGCACGCGTCTCCCCATTTGAGGCAGAGAGAAAAAGACGTCCGTTGCAGGTTTCGTCTTTCAAGCGGCACAGAGTCCCTCCACGGGACAACTCAGCAAATCAGCGACCACTCCCTCCACAGTGTGTGCTGAACCCTGGTGACAGGCTGTGTCGGAACGTTCTCCCCTCTCGACAGCTTCAAAAACAAATGAAATCAGGCCCAAGAAATGGAAGATACCCCAAAACGTGGAGAGGCCCAGCAGGAAAGACTTAGGAACTCACGCGGCCTGGTAGACAGCTGTGGCCACCATGCACACGAACATCACGTAGAAGATGGGGTAGTCGAGCTGCAGATTGCCCTGTATGGACAAGACGAGCATCCCGGCCACGGCCTTCACCGTCACCACCGTCATGGAGCCTGCAGAGGGTGAGCGGGGACGAAGGGAGGCCGTCAGACCCTGAAGGTCAGTTTACGACTCCAAAGGACATGGTGAAAAAGATGGAGGGAGCAAGGGCAGGGCCGCCCCAGGGATGGCGAAGACGCCACAGGCAGTGGATCTCACGCTCTTTCCGCGACCTGCCCCGATCCGCGTGCTCCATCCGAGGAGAGAGGGAAGGAAAATACCCACAGGCGCTTCCCAGTGTCACCTCTGAACTTCAGCAAGAAAGGGCATTGAGTTTCTGTCTCTCAACAGCAGAGCAATGGCCCTGTGCCTGGACCATGCTGGGAGGTCAAAATCACCCTTAAGGGATACACGAACTTTCTCTGAGTATCATTTTCATGGCAATCACAGGGAAAAAACATGTGGTGTGTCAAGAGCTCTCTCTCTCTCTTTTTTTTAATGCTCACTCACTTGTATTTTTAAAAAACATTTCATTAGACAGAGCTCTCCAAATGTTTTGGAACCCTACCTTTAGGCACATGCACGTACTTTTCCAAAATATAGGTGTTTGTGCATTTTAAACTGATTCACACGTAACACTGTGCTTATAGGGCATGCACCTTACAAAGCAGGGGCCGGGATATCACCGCTCACCTCACCGTGGAGACCGCTGCTTTCCCTGGTGCTGCAGAAACGGCTGCCAACTGTCCGACTCCCACTGCCCAACCCCCTCCCGGCCAAAGCAGGAGTTCAAAGAAACCGGGTACCCAACTCTGGGTACAAATGAAGCCCCTTATTCTGGCTGAAGGGCTCTGCTTTCCTGTTTTTCTCGGCTTCTGCTCGTTTTCCCTCTTGCTAACAGCCCATCACACACAGCGGCTTCTGGGCCCCCCACAGTGACCTAGATGACCGTTTCCAAATATCAGCAGTCAGTTAGGACAGGCACTTTCATGAGGGTGTCCGTGTTAGTGAGAAGGGGACAGAGGGAGAGTGGCCAATGTGCCTTAGAACCTTCTGGCCTCCCTAAACGCCAGAGAGGACATTTGGGGACCGTGATGTTCCAATCTACTTTGAAAACAAGATCACCAAGGATTGGACCACTGATATTAGCTACTCCAGGGACAAATGTCTAAAGTGTTATGCTCAGTGAAAGACGCCGGCCACAAAAAGCCACATATGACAGGGTTCTGTTTATACTGTATGCTTTCAACAGGTGAATTTTACGGTCTGTAAATTATAGGTCAATAAAGGTGTTTTAAAAATATCAAAATAATGGAAGCTTGTCCTGCGGTGGCCCCTCTCTCTGTGGCTGAGGGGTGGGGTGGAGTGGGGGCTCGGTGTGGGAGGGACAGAAGAACAACAACAGGTCCTGGGCCCTCGTGCCCATCTCATTTAACCCTGCTCTCCCCCTGAGGTCTGGGCGTTCTATGCCTATTTTGAGAGGACAGTGAGGCTTAAACAGGAGGGAGTCGCCGCCCAAGGCCAGAGTCCCCAGGAGGCAGCAGGAGTGTGTCCCCACCTCTCCCCTGGAAGCTCGGGTACTTCTCACAGCTCTGTGCGGGGTCAGGCCTCGCCTCGGTCTGACTGGGGAGCCGTCTCCCACCTGGCACCCACCCCTCCAAAAGGAGAGAAAAAAAGCGAGAGAGCAACCTGGGTTCCTGCTTTGGAATCCAGAACTCGTTCCTAGCCTGACAGGTTTACCTGAAGCCCTAAGGACTCAGTTGTCGGAGCCTGTCCGCCTTTACTTCTCTGAAATCACCTCTTGCCCCACCTCACCCTTCCTCTGCCATCCTCTTCACCGTGACCCTCACTGCCCCAACGTGTCTCCCTTCTATGTATTCGTCTACTCACTTACTGGCCGCTCCTCCCTTCGGAACAGAGGCCCCCCGAGGGCAGGGGGCTGTCTGTCTTGTTCACCCCGTGCCCGGTTTCCGGCACCATTCCTGGCACAGAGGGGACTCTGGGCGTTCAAGCAAGGCCACTGAACACAGTCAGCTGCTGACAGGACTGACGGAAGCCGCCTTACATCTGCGGGGACCTCGTGGTACTACCAGGCGGTGGCCACATGCAACCACCCAGACCCCCACTTACCGAGTAATGCCACCAGGAGAAGAATCACGATGATGTTGTGGGCGTTCTTCTCCTTGTAGAAGTAGAGCAGGGAGCAGAACAGGATGATCTCCACGAGCTACGGACAGCAGCAAGGGGTGGTGAGCGGGGCAGGGACCCGGCAAGACTGGGAGACGCTGGGCGGTCAGCGGGGCGGGGACCTGGCAAGACTGGGAGACGCTGGGGGGGGGTCAGCGGGGGCAGGGACCCGGCAAGACTGGGAGACGCTGGAGGGGGGGG
>NC_048219.1:4326940-4484561 GCF_002007445.2 Ailuropoda melanoleuca | reverse complement strand
GGGGGGGGTCAGCGGGGGCTGGGGACCCGGCAAGACTGGGAGACGCTGGGGGGGGTCAGCGGGGGCTGGGGACCCAGGCAACACTGGGAGACGCTGGGGGCCTGGGCTAGACTTGATGCTGCCGAAGTCACGGACCCTCAGGATTGAAACGGAACTGAACGGCCAGCATCTCCCGAACCACTGACAGACTTCCCATGGAAAAGGAGGGGATTCTGAATGAACTCTGTGGGAATCTCCACCCCCTGGGTAACACCGACAAGGGGTTCACCTCGGAGCTTTGAAGGCGATGTGCGGGCACCACACGCACCCTGTCTTAGATGGCCAGGATCCATCGGGCTAAGAAGGTTTCTTCCCACTTCGCTGCTCTGTGGGTAACCCCATTAAAACTGAAGGTCGGTCAAAGAGGGAGACCCTTGCTCACTGAGAAGAAGAGCTCTCTGGGTTCCGCGGACAAGTAAACACACCCCCATCCCCTGATCATGCCTCCAGTGTGTGCGGCTCCATGGGGAGAAAGACAAGGACATCTGGAGTCAGGGAGACCAAGTTTGAAACCAGATCCGCTTCTAAAATAATCGCATGACCTTGGACAAGTCACTTAGCTTCTCTAAACCTCGGTTACCGCCTCCGTGAAACGGGGATTATGATTCTTCCTTTACAGGGCCATGACCACTGCTAATACTTAATGAACTCATAAATACACCAGGCACTATTCTAAACATCGTATCTGTACTAAACTCGTTCAATCAGCACAGTGATTCTATGAAGCAGGCGGGGGAAGCTATTCAAAGGGCAGAGGATCGGAACCTGGACGGTCTGGCTCCAGGGCCGTGCGCTCTCCCGCGAGGTTACATGGCCTGAACTCAGGAGGCCTCGGGCCTGGGGCTTAGAAGGTGCTCCGTCAGTAGAACTTCTACGAGACAGGCAAGTGTGAAGTTGGAGTTCCCTTCTGGCCTTCACAACTGTCCTTTCTACTCCATAGGGGCCCAGACATTTGGCAGTATTTTCCCGAGAAGTCAGGCCAGCGCCAGCAGCCAGCTGAATGAAAGCAGCGAACTTTGACGGTGGCTCAGCTCCATTTGCCTACCCTAACCTCCCACCGAAATGTATTTACCCTAACAACCGATGCAGGAACATTAATGGGCATTTAGAAAATTTTTTAAATTCCTCATAATTAGAGACCTTAAAGAAAAAACAACCCAGCTGTTTTCATTTTCCTGTTTCTTCCTGTCTCTGTTGCCGTGAATACATATTTTATCTACTTGTCATCATAGTCAACGCACAATTTTGTGCTAGGCTGTTTTTAGTCACCAAAAACAATTCCTGTATTTTATGATGTTGTCATAATTATCTTTAATTGCTGCAGAATAGACCATCAAGTGGGGGAGTTACTCATCAACATTCCTAACCATCGGGCATGCACTCAGGGGGGCCCGGTTTTCCAATCATTCTTCATGACGGTTAAATGCATGCTGGAACCGCACTTGGCCTTCAGCTGCAAGATGGCTGTGTAGACGACCTTGAGTTCTGGGAGCATGTCTCCCTCCTTCCCTCTTTCCCTCTTTCTTTCCTTCCTTCCCTCCCTCCCTGTCTTTCTTTCTTGAAGCATAGTTGACACACAATGTCACATTAGTTTCAGGTGTAGGACACGGGGCCTGGACAACTCCATCANCGCCACCCAGGCGCCCCTCCAATCATTCTTCATGACGGTTAAATGCACGCTGGAACCGCACTTGGCCTTCAGCTGCAAGATGGCTGTGTAGACGACCTTGAGTTCTGGGAGCATGTCTCCCTCCTTCCCTCTTTCCCTCTTTCTTTCCTTCCTTCCCTCCCTCCCTGTCTTTCTTTCTTGAAGCATAGTTGACACACAATGTCACATTAGTTTCAGGTGTAGGACACGGGGCCTGGACAACTCCATCAATTCCCTCTGGTATGCTATGTTCCCAGTGTACCCACCATCAGTCTGACATCCACAATGTTTGGCCCCCAGCAGACAATAAATATTCACTGAATTTGATCTGGCCAGATCTCTCTAGCTGGCACTGTTAGGGCACAACAGAGTTACTCAATTCAGAGGACTGAAAGCCATCAGGGGGAGGGACAAAAGCAGGGAAAGTATGTGTCTGTTTTGCAGAACAAACAGCTCCCACCAAGGAGAGGTGTGGCCAGGGATTCCCTTGGACACCCCTTGCGAGAGCCGCTGATCCATGCCTGCACAGAAGCCCCCTCAGTTGCCCTAAAGTTACCTTTAGCTCATCCTAATACTAAGCTCTCCTCCTATGGGAGGGGTTTCCTGCCATTTTTTTTGAACTTACAATGTATGCACCAGCATGCTGACATGCTGAGCATGCGCAGTTGAACCAAAGTGCCTACGTAGCAGAAAATGTGTAAGTTTCTCAATGCATCCAGCTCCCTGCCCATGCGCACCTGGCCTCTGCATAAAAGCTCCCCTCCGCTAACCCCGACGGGAGACGATGCTTTGAGAGCGATCTCCCTGTCTCCTTATTTGTGACAAGGAAAGAAAGTTCTTTGCTCTCAACACTTCCTCGGGTTGTGTTCCATTTGCACCCCAAGCAGCCGCCCTCCTTGAGTTCGGTTACCCAGCACATGGAAGGAAGACAAACTGAGTGGGTCACTGGGCATCTGCGAAGTGCTGGGTGATTTCCACACCACCTCGCGTCTCCCAGCCACCAGCCCCGGTCCAGCGACTCCCACCAGCGCACAGAGAAGCGGGCCTCGCTTCCAGGTAGGTGACTTGGCCAAGGCCACACAGCACGTGATAGATTCAAGCCCAGGGCTCCCCGAGAGAGAAAAGCCTGTGTTCTGGGGTTAAGCTTTCTCTGAAGGTGGGGGGGTTCTCTGGCCCCGTCCTGCAGCTGTTTCTCCACGCCCACCAGCTGCATGCTGGGGTAGCTAGAGACAGGGAGATGACCCAGTCCCAATCCTGGGGAAATCTATCCTCTGCCTTGAGAGCAAACTAAGGAAAAAGAACATTCCAGGCCTGTAGAGTAGTGCCAGGCTGCTCGTGCCAAAGAAAAACAGTGACTGCCTTCATCAGCAGGTCATGGTGAAGGAAGCCAGCTTCGATTCCAGCTCTGCTGTCACGGGACTCTGGGCAGTCAGCCAACCTCCCTGAGCTTCAGTTGTCTCATCCATAAAATGGGGAGAAAATCATTTACCCTATAGGGTGATTGGGAGGATTTGAGATGACACATAGGAAAGTATTTTGCATGGTGCCCAGCTTGGAACAGCAATATATAGCAGTTGCTTGATCAAATACCTTAGATGCTTCCTCGATCAGTTTATCTGTAGACCTAACATGGGACATAATTGGGGGTGGGAGTGCAGGAAACCATTTCAGTGTCTCCTGTGTTTCCACCAGCTTCTATCAGCTGTGTGATACCGGGAAAAGTAAATAAGTAACATGTATATGACTGTTTAAAATTTTAACTGTTTTCTTACCATAAAAGTCTTAAATACTGTAGAAATTTCGGATGATGCATAAAGACAAAGGTGAAATGAAAACTCAATCATAATTCCAGTTCCCAGAGACAACTGTGGATGGAATTGCTGTTTTTCCATCCAGTCTTCAGCGATACAGTATATATACACACCTATGATATCTCAGAAAACTAAAGTTATCGTATTATCTATGAAGATCTACACATTACTCGGAGCATAAGTGAAAAAAGCATTTCCCTGTGAACTACATACTCTCCCCAAGCATGGTCTTCACTGCTGGGAAATACATCATGATTCTCTCGAATCCCCTATTGCTGGAGACTCAGGTCCCCAGGTTCTAGGACCTAATTGCTTCCTCCTGCGGGGAGGACCAGTGGCTTCTCTTACCATGTACAAAAGAAAAGGCCAGCTCACGAGGTGCCTGGTGATGTTCTCGCCCGTCATCTTCTCGTGACTGTTAGGTGCAAATGTCACCAGCAAGTAGGTGCCCACGATGGCCAGACCGCAGCCAATGAAAGACAAGACGTAGCGCCCTGCAGGGAAGGGGGGAAGCTGTCACAGGCTCACTGCAGGTGCAGGCTTCAGGCCCGTATGTGTTTCTAGGGCAACACGTGATCACCTGCTATTTTTGGTTTTTCTTCACTTTACAAATAGATCATCTCCCTTATTGTTATTTTAAATAATAACATTTAGGAGTGCCTGCGTGGCTCAGTGGGTTAAGCATCTGCCTTCGGTTCAGGTCATGATGATAGGGTCCTGGGATCGAGCCCCACATCGACCAGGTAGCCTGCTTCTCCCTCTCTCTACTTGTACACACACACTCTCTCTCTGCGTCAAATAAATAAATAAAATAAAATAAAATAATGACACTTAGTGTTAAAAAAGTTCAGTGAAGTATGACATGTATACCAAAAAGAGCTCAATGAATTCTCGCAAAGTGAACATACCCATGTAATCAGCACCCAGATCAAGAAAGGGAACGTTAGCAGGACCCCAACATCCTCACTTGTTGCGTCTCCTTCCGATCACTAGACCACAGCCCCAGGGTAACACTGATTTCTACCAGCACTGGGAGTTGGCCTGGTTCTGTACTTTCTATAAGTGGACTCGTACTGTCTGATTTCTTGTGTCTGTGTCCATGCAAGATCATGTGTGTGAGTTTGTGAGATTCTTCTGTGATCCTGATGTGAGTGTAGGGGTGGTTCCTTCATTCTCACGCCCCTACGGTGTGTGGTATAATGCATCCATTCTGAGGCTGACGGGCTTTAAATCTCTCCAGGGTTATAACAAATACTGCTGCTATGAGCATCCTTGTGCGTGTCATTTGGAAAACACATTGCCTGTATTTCTGTTGGGTATGAAACTAGGAGTGGGAATTCCCGGGTCAGGGGATATGTGGACCTTTAGCTTCGTAGTTACTATTAAAGGGTTTTCCAAACTCGTTGCACCAATGGCCACTCCCACCAGGAAAGTATTAGAGTGAGATTGCCTCTTTTTTTCCCTTTCACGGTAGCCATTCTGCTACTGAACCATAGTTTCAATGTGCATTTTACAGGGAAGGTTTGAAAGTCAGAATCACTTTATGGGCAACATAAAAAACCAAATATAACAAAACCTCACAAGCAAACCTTCAGAGCCTACCACGTACCTTTTAGAAATGACCTTATCATTTCCAATCTTCTAGTTAACCTACTCCCAAGGGACTGGTCCAAATACTACCAAAATGCTATTCCACAGACCTGTCAGAGACTGTTAGTGGGGCCTGGGAGTCCCCCAACTCTTCCCCTGGGTCCTGTCACACTCCAGCTGAACCCTGTGGATTTCGTCCAGCCCCGACCTGGGCAAGCTGCAAAGGGCTGTGAGTTCTGAGCCGCACATGGTGACCACAGGCCTCTGGATTTTTCTGGGTAGAACTAACTACACATTTCATTCTACTGCCTCCCAAAAATGTGATACCACATTAAATGTCTTTAATTCTCATTCTAGGCCTCATAAGGTGCCCCCAAAACAGTTGTTCAGTTTTTCAATGAATGAATGAACCATGGTTAAACTCAGTAATAAGTTCTGTGCTAAGATATACAAGTGTGTTGTCTTAAGTTTTCTTTAGGCAGGGAAAAGTCTTATTCATCGCCATGTCTCTGGCATACGCACAGGTCTAGCAACGGGTGAATGTTTGCTGAATTTAATAGAATTTTAGGTAGGACAGCCATGTACAGTCGTACAAGTTGTTCACTGCATAAAAGCACCTAGCTGAAGGGGTGAGAAGGGCTAAAATCTACCCATGCTCTGCTCCCTGAGGCATGTGCCCATGGAACCACAGATGCCCAGAGGGGCCATCTTTTTTTAATTCACAAATGGCACTGCCTGGACTAGCAGGTCTTTCATACCAGGACTTTCTAGAATGAGCCTGGAAGGAACATAAAACTACACTGGTCTCAGAACCAGCCCCGCTACCCCTGTACCCTGCCTCTGCCATCGGAACTACCACAAATCACTCTGAGTCTTTTGGTCTTGGCACTGTATATTTGCTCAGCAGGAGCTCTTCTTTTTTCAGTGTAAGATTCTTTTCTTTTTCAGCCTCCTGGCCCCATCTTGCTCTTATCCTGTACCAGTGATTCAGAACAGTGGGTCCCAAACCTGGCTGCGTGAGCGAGTTCACCCAGCTGCACGCCGAAGCCTCACGCTCTAATCCAGCTTGCGTAAGTAGCAAAGATTAACTTCCGACCTCCGTGTTCCTTTCCCGTTTGCTTTAGAACTCATTTAGGTAAAGAGGGTGCCTTTTATCAGGCCTCCTAAAATCCCAACAATAGATGCTCAATAAATATTGATTGGATGGAATGAAATCAAGCCCCTTTTCGGAAGTCTCACGGATGATTCTGTTGTGTAGCCAGATTTGGGAACGACCGATGAAAAAACCCCGCTCTCGGAAGCCCGACGAGGGTGGGATATACAACACAGAACGGAGCACTAGACAGATGATCTCTAAACTGGGGCGAGCTGGTTTTACAATGAACAAACCGCACAAGCACAGAACTAAGAACAGGGGCTCAAATCAGTGAACTTACTCAGAAAGTCTTTAGGTTTCCATTTTTCTTTGATGAATATGATTCCTATGATGGCGCTAGCTATAAAAAAATACAAGCACAGGGAAAAGAAAATTGAGGCAGCTATCAGTCCAATGGAGTCCCTTCGCCCCGGCCCTGGGGTTGACTCATTTGCCTTAGCACTTCGGACTTCCTAACCTCTCCCTCCTGCTCCCCCAAACTCAGTCCTTCCGGTTCCTCTGTTAGTCCATCTCAGAAAGGGAGGCTCCTCTCTGAGCCTTCCTGAGGATTTCTACAAGTCCGGGAGCACTGGTGTGGAGTACTTGCGAGGAGACAGGTGATTTGCACAAGTTATTTTTGGCACGTCTACCCGTTGAGGTGGGTGCCATTATCATGTCCATCTGAAAAACGGGACACTGAAGCCAGGAGAGGGAAGGGAGCTGCTCTGGACCGTGCAGCTGGTCAGCACTGCCAGAGCCCAGGGCTCTCGCTCCTTCCGTTGCCGTGATGACCTTTGACACTCTCCCTCTGGTTCTCTTCTCTCCTCAAACTTCCTTGTCACTGCCCGGAGGGATGGGGCTGGCATTACTGTGAACAGACCCGAATGGCTCTTCCCAGCTCTGCCTCTCTGGCTATGTGTCCTGGGGTGAGTCACTACCAGGGAGTCTCAGTCTGGATCCGGCTCAGGCCAGCTTGCTGCTTGTGAAATACTCAGGGAGCCGCTGTAGCGTGAGCGGCCACGGCGGTGGGCTTTATGCCACATACATCAGAAACACCACAAATGGGGTCTTCCTTTTCTCCTTTCCTGCTTTTCTGCCCCCTCCTTCCTTCCCCTCTCCCTCTCTCCCTCCCTTCCCCCACCGCCTCACCCTCTTCTTTTTCTTCTCTCGTTTTCTCCCTCTCTCTGAATGCTGGCTCATCAGCACACCCCTGAGAGCACCTCCTTCTCTGAGTTATAAGGGCGATAATGCATAGAAATCATGTGTCCACAGGAAATGCCCAATAACTGAGCTGTTATTACTACCGAGTACCTGGAGTAGCAACTGGTAAGTAACAGGTACCCAACAAATGGTGGTGATTACTTTCATATTTATTTCTTTTTAATATCATTTTTCACTGGGTGACTTAAGAAGGTCTGAGAGCCCCTTAATTTCTAGCGACTGATACCTGAGAACCCATCAGTCTACTTCAGTCTCTTATTTTTAGGAATTTGATTAGGTGAATTACTAGAGTATTAAAATTCAGAGGCAAATATTTAAGCACTTGGTCACCTGTTTCTCATTGTGAGGAAAGGTTCCAAAGCCTTTTCAGGGGTCAGCAATGGGCAGAGGGCAAACCTCAATCCCTGTCGGGGCGGCACAGTGATACACACGCAGAAAGCGGGCCAGAGAAGACAAGGAACAGCTGGGCCTGGGGATGGCTGCTTGCCTCAAATAAAGGCATTCAGATTATATTATATTATATTATATTATATTATATTATATTATATTATATTATATTAATTATATTAATTATATTATATTATATTATATTATTATATTTTCTCGAAATTCTTTATTTAAATTCAGCTTAGCTAACATATACTGCATTGTTAGTTTCAGGGGGTAGGATTTAGTGACTCATCAGATGCATATAACACCCAGTGCTCGTTACATCACGAGCCCTCCTGCACGCCCATCGCCTAGTTATCCCTTCCCCCTGGACCCTCTACTCTATGGTCAGGTTGGTCAAGAAACAGAGGGACTCTTCATGGGATCGGGAAAAGCAAATAGGTTTCCACTTCTTTGCCAGCTCCTGGTAACTGGGGGGACTGCCTGAAGCTCTGAGAATTCTCACTATGAAGGGACGCTCTGACCGATGACATCTGCTGTGGGCACAGATGGGGTGCGTGGTTGCTGTGCTTACCTGTGGGGTAGAAAGGCCCTCTTAACTGCAGGAGGAAAAAGACTACTCAAAATACTTTTTGCTTTAAGGGCAGGGAAGAGCTTCAAGGCCGTGTGGGGCCTGCCAGCAAATGGAAGGCAACATTTCAACCCAAGTTCACGGTCCCCGTGCCTGTGTTCACTAATCAACATCTTTTATTTAAGAAGAAAATAATTCTTTTTTTCCTAATTCTACTTTATTTGTGGAACATGGACATCAAAGTTCCTTTGTCTTTTCCTTAGTTCAAATGTTCTGAGAGACTGGGATTACAGAAATCACAGAGAAATGGCAGGTGAGAAAGCAAACAATGCTTTAGAGGTGGTGTCAGCTGACGTAAAAAGATCAGAGAATAAGCTGAATGTGCATCTGCTGGAGGTGTAAGATATCTGAACCCTACAAAAGCTTCGGTTATCTTGACAGCATTCGGATGAAAGCTGCAAGTTTGTATCTTCCTTCTGCAGTCGAAATAGAAAGCAATTCTTTTTTTTTTTTTTAAGATTTTATTTATTTATTCTACAGAGATTGAGACAGCCAGCGAGAGAGGGAACACAAGCAGGGGGAGTGGGAGAGGAAGAAGCAGGCTCATAGCGGAAGAGCCTGACGTGGGGCTCGATCCCATAACGCCGGGATCACGCCCTGAGCCGAAGGCAGACGCTTAAACCGCTGTGCCACCCAGGCGCCCCTAGAAAGCAATTCTGATAAAGTTCCTGAATCTTAACCAGATTAGGGAGCCAGACTGTCCTGCACCCCAGCCCTGCCGCCCTGTACCCGTTTCCTCATCTGTAAAGTGGGGATCATGACAGTGTCACCCTCAAAACGGAGGAGTAGAAGAATTCATATCCGTAAAGTGCTTAGTGCAGGGCCGGCACATGTGAAGCCCTTCCTAAGGGTTAGTGACATTACCAAGCAGAAGCTGCTTTGTTTACCGAGTATGGTGGCCGCCCGGGCAGGTGGGTCCCAGGGATCAGTGGCGGGGACCGGGGTCTTACCTATCACGGAGACGGCGCTGAGGGGCACGATCAGCGAGAGCGGAGCAAAGGCGTAGGAGGCGAACACGCCCAGCTCACCCAGCAGCATCAGGAACAGGCCCAGCCACCATGTCTTGGTCTTGAAATAGGCCCGGGGGTCCTTGGAGCCTGCCAGGCGGATGTGGCAGTACTTCTAGAAATCCGGGAAAGAAGGCGATTTGCCCAGATATTTGGGGAAAAGAGGCTATGATGTCTGTATCCCAAATCTACCCCTCACTTTTATTTGGAAACAAGTGTCAGTTTTTTTTTTTTGGAGTCCTGGCTCAGAGAAGAGGCAAGCAGTCCCGATCTCAATACCAGGTTGTCACTCTAAGACAGCTGTTCTCACACTGGCTGGGAAGCCTCAGACACTCCCCGGGGAGGCCCGAAAATGTGCATTTCTAACGCACAACACAGGCAGCGTGCAGTCTGCAGTGGGAGCCGGGGTCTAGGACGCCGCCCCATGTTCATCCGGCTTTGGGTTGAGTGTCTTCCTCTAACTACAATGCCCTGAAGTCCCCACACCTGGGGTGTTTGCTTGACCGCACTCCCTTCTATAGACGAGCTGGCAGCTCTGCGGGGCAGCCGGGGGTATCCGTGGACCCTGCACCCCCTCAGGTGGATACTTGGCCCAAGTCTGGCCAGAAGTCTTTGTTCTGGAAATGTGCACTTGGGACGTAAAAAGTGGGGTGGTGACCAAGGAGAGTGGGGCAGTCATGTTGACTTAAAGGCCCACAGCTGCCACTTGGGGGGACCGTGATGAGGGCTGCATAGCAGCAGATGCGGAAGCAGAGACGCTGCTCTGTAGGAGGAAGAGCATGAACCAGACAAGTGGCCAGGACACCACGTGGCCTCAGAAACTCATGGGCACACCCTGGCACACGGGCGTGCGTGGAGCCGAGATGTACCAGGTTACCCACGCATGTTCACGTCTCTGATCCAGAGAGGGAGAGCGCTTCTCCGCAACTAGAAGCTGGGCAGTGCCGCAGAGAGGAGTGGGCCAGCGCGCTATAGGATTTAACCCATCTGCAGGTGTCAAGCCTCAGTGCGGGTGTCCCAGAGCAGTCCCTGAGACTGGACTTGCGAGGAGGTAGTTGCTTTGGGAGGTGATTCCAGAAGACACAGGAAGGGAGTGGGAAAGTGAGACAGAGAAGGGAGCAAGCCAAGTGGAGGGTGCACTGTGAGTGCCCTGGGCAATGGGGGCTCATCCCACTGGGGACCGTCAGGGAAACCCTGTGGACTCAGCTCAGAGTCATGCTACCAGAGGATGGAAGCCTGGGGCATTTACCCATGGACTCCCATCCCCCTCTGGCCAAAAGCTGCCCCGGGGGCAATAACCACCATGGCTGTCACCCAAGTCACACATGCCCATGGAACCAGTTCCCGTGGTGCCCTCAGGAGGTCCTCAATCTATCAGCGTGCTCCAAACCACAGCTGCAGGCCAGCTCAGATGGGCCAGCTGGCTTGGCTACCCCAGGAACTTCTAAGTAATAGAGAGCGCTGTGGTCAGAATTGAGGGGGGGTAGGGGGATAACGTGGGGGCCAAGACACTAGAGAGATTCTGGAACAACCCACAAGGGATTGTCCTAGGCTCAGCCCAGGAATGGAGTAGGCAACGTCCCACAGTGAGGAGGCAGCTGGGCCTGCCCCAGACATCCCGGCTGACCAGCTGTCTCTCTGCTCCCAGTCAGGGCTAGGGACTGAGACTTACCTGTAGGTTAAGTGCAATGCTGACCACAAGGTGCCCGAAAATCGCCAAAAGGGCGCCGATCAAGTTTTCCTGTAAGGAAAGTTCATAGGAGCAAATGTGAGCTGGGTCTAAGTTAAACGGCCTCGGGGCATATAGGAACCCCCACTGTTTGCTGTCCCAAAACAAATGCAGAAAAACATGCCCCACAAAGCCACATCCCAGGCTTCTATTTGGAATTTTACGGGGGTTTACTACTCAAGGTTAATGCGGCTGCCTTGTTGGTTTACAAAACACTACCCTGAGCTGGACACTTCCAGAAAGCAATGTCCTCTGCCCTCCAGTCACAATGACCTGGTAAGGCCTAAATCTGCTCTGCTCTTTCCTTAACGTACGGACTCACTGCAGTCTTGTGCAGGAAAGCAACACTCAGAAATCAGAATTTACAAGAGAAACACAGGGGTGGGTACTGTTTGCCATTTTATCAATGGAGCCTTCATGTTCCCAGAAGGGTCTCAATGAAACTCTTTAAACTGGCTAATTTGCTTCGGGCATTTTTAATGATTTCATTTATAAACATTTAACTTCCGTCACCTTAAGAATAAGGTTCAGAATCTTTAGCATGGCATCTTCTTTTAACTTGAAAAGACAATTACCAGACATATATTCATCGTACAATAATTAGGAAATATAAAGAAATGACAGGAAGAAGAACAATTATAACAAAACAGAAAAGCCCCCTGTAATTCTAAACCCAGAGCTAACTACGGCAAACATTTTGTTATTATAAACTTTTTTCTTCTTCTTGTAAAACTTTTTTCTGTCCATAAATTCAGATATGAACAACAATGTTATAGTTTATTTTATAAAAATAAGATTATAATCTGTTTTGTAACCTATTCTTTTACTTAAGATATTATAAACACATTCCCCTTTCAGGCATATTTAATTAATTTTTTAGAAAGATTTTATTTATTTATTTGAGAGAAATAAGAGAGAGAGTGAGAGAGCATGAGTTTGAGGGGAGGGCAGAGGAAGAGGGAGAAGCAGACTCCCCGCCGAGCAGGGAGCCCGACACGGGGCTCCATCCCAAGACCCTGAGATCGTGACCTGAGCCGAAGTCAGACCCTTAACCAACTGAGCCACCCAGGTGCCCCTAATTCATCATTTTTAATAAATACCAAATACCTCATCATTTGGATGTGCCATATTTTATATCATTGCTTTTCCATTGTTGGATACTTAGGCTGTTTTTTTTTAAACACCACTGTGATCAAATACCCCAGTGCACACATTTTTGTGCATTTATGAGGATTACTCCCTTGGGATAAATTCTTAGAAGGAGGACTGCTGGGTCAAAGGGCACTTGCCTCAGCATTTAAATCACACTATACTATATCCCCCACACACCCTTCAGGTTTTTTTCACCACTAAACACCAAAGAATGTTCGATCTTAGCCAAATATGAATCCTCCCTGCCCCGCATGGGCCTTTTCCAAATCCCCCCTTTGCTCAAGAAGTTCCTCCCAGCCGGCTGCCCTCCCTGTGAAATCTGCCAGTTCTTCAAGGCCTGGCCTGGGCGCTAGCAAATCAAGAGTGAACAAGACAAAGGGTCTTGCAGTTCATCCAGAAGACAGGTAATTAGCAAGCGTAAGGCAGGAAGTCAACCTTCTGTCCTCTCTGCCCCCCATTTCCCTGGAATGCTGGGGACCTAGACAGCTAAGAAGGCAATCGGCTGTAGATTAGGGTGGAAGGAGGGAGGGGTTATTTACCGACAGAAACCACAATGGCTGTCCTTGACTTTGTCCCCAGCAAGGTGCAGCATTGCAGAATAAAGGAAAGATGCTGAGCTGAGAACCAGGAGATCTGCGTTCTAGGTCCAGCTCTGCTGCCTCATCACAGCATGACCTTGGATGAGTCCCCTCCCCTCATCAGGCTTGTATGTCCGTGTCTGGAAAATGTAGATGCTGGCCGAGATAACCTCCAAGGGACCTTTCAGCCCTCACCAAAGCCCCTGGGCAGGGCCAGACTGCCAACAGAAACCAAGCGAAGGACCAGGCCAGGCAGGAAACTGACTTATGTTCGTTTCACTTTGTACAACAACTCATTAATAGAAGGTCACTGGGGGCATCTCATGGACCCAAGGGAGCTGGCTTCCACTTCTTCCCAAGATGGCTCTCATAGCCTGAGCTGCACTTCCTTGGTCCTTCTCCATCTCTGTTTTATGTGTTTTTGTTGTCTCTTCTCAGGCAGAATTAAGCAGAAACCAGGTCTGTCCTGTAGGATCACAGGATCTCAGAGCTGAAAGGGTCAATGGAGATCAACCAGGCCGGGGTTTCCCTAACTGCGTTCCTAGAGATGTCAATGGAGCTCTGAGGCAAAAAGCACAACATGGTTACATAAGTTTGGGAAACAACGGATCCTCAGTCCACTGCTTGGAGGCCCACAGTGCCCTGAAGGTTAGAGGCTCTCACAGGCAGGTCCTCCTTGTCCACCCCAGGTGTCCCAAACCTATGAGGCTCTAGAACTCTCAGTCTGCAGACATCTGTGATGCTCACACCTGCCATCTTAGCCATATTCCCTTTCTTTTGGTAATAGCACCCTGACTCCCCCACACCCCCAATTCTCCCTGTACGGTCTTGTTGGGACTGTCATTCCAAGTGCTCCATCCTCCCCTGGACCACGATGGGCCTATGACCCAACTTGACCCACGCCAGGCAGGTCAGAAACTCTCTCTGGGGTCCAAATCTTTTTTTTTTTTTTTTTTAAGAAAGTGTACAAGTTGGGGGGGAGGGGCAAAGGGAGAGGGAGAGAGAGAATCTTAAGCAGGCTCCACACTCAGCGCTCAGCATGGAGCTCAATACGGAGCTCAATCTCACAACCTGGAGATCATGACTGAGCTGAAATCAAGAGTCAGATGCTTCACTGACTGAGCCACCCAAGTGCCCCTCTGGGGTCCAAATCTTGAACAGAGAAGCATGAAGCCTGAAAGAAGTCTGGGCTCATTGCTGCCCAAGGCCATGCCTGGTTAAGTCAGGCCCCAGGAGCCATCCTGGTGCCCGTGACTTCCAGAAGCCTGCTTTTCTAGCTCTTCCTTCCATTTTGGAAACAGTCCCACAGTCTTTTTTGCTTAAGAGCTGGTTTCTTTTACTTGCCCCACAGAGCTAACTGAGTCAATGCTTCACCGTACATGGTTTGGGAACATGTTTATAATTAGTCCAACTCCTAGTAAGCATGAATGTTCATTTCTTCTTCTTTGTCTTCTTAGGGGGATGGCTTTTGCAGACAAAAAAAGGCTATCTGCATTACTTTGATTTCTTAAAAAAATTATATTTGCTATAAAAGTAACAGATTCATGAATCTAGTTTCTTCTAAACAAAATCTTACCAGGGAACTAAGAAACTCTTGTAAGTCTAATAAACTGCACTTACGAGTATAAGGAATCTGATCTCTTAAGCAGTCCAATGCTCTTTACCTACAATACATTCTATTATTCCTTTCAACTTAAAAAGCAAATTACAGAACTTCTGCTTCCAGCAAGATGGAGTAGACTTACATTTTCCTATGCTTCCTGCTCTGTACCATTGGAAACCTTGCACATTATACAAAAGCAAACACAGGACAACTCTGAGAGGTGGACAGAAGAAGGCAGACAGGCTAGGGAGCTGGGGGCCTGAGGAACGACATGGTGGTGGGTTCCCTGGGTCTTTTCTTTAACTCACAAACCTCGAACTTGAAGCTGAAGAAACAGGCAACTTGGAGTATCAACAAGTATAGACAAAAAAGCTGTAAGAGAGCCCGTGTTCTCTAGTCAAATGACCAGGAGATGAGCAGCCAAGCAAGACAGGAAACTTTAAGACAAGTCCTGTTCCAAACATCACAGGGGGGGAAAAAAAAAAGATACCCCCCACCCCCACACCAGCATAAGCCAAGTAGGGGGGCTATAACAAGGCACCTCAACTCACAAGCTGGGATTATCAGAGAAAGCCAAGGAGGGATCTGGGGTCGAGTGATGAGGCACCCCCTGTCCCCACAGAGTGAGAAGAGCCCACATGGGGAGCCTGGACTCGTACCCCCAGCTGGCAGCTACGACGCACCCTTCTCCTACTGGGTGGTGTCAGTGGGGGCCTGGTGGAGAGACAGGACTTTTACCATTATACTTTCACAGTTATACTCTCCCAAAGTTGGAGTTACCATTTGTAGCAAATTGCAGTGATGGCTGCCAACCGTTTCTCTCACAACTCCCGTCAAGAGGGGGGACATTTCCCCCCCAACACTTCAATCTGGATGGGTTTGTGATCAACAGCATGATATGGAAATGAGGGTTGGGGACTTCTGGGCTCAGGCCATATAATTTCTACTTTTGCACAGAAGGAAACTCAACCACATATAAAGAAGTCCAGCTTATCCATAAGAAGAGAGAGGCACCCTGTGGAAGACCAGCTATACAAGTAGGCCTGGTCAACACCCAGAGAAGAAACAGGCCCAGCCATCTCAGCCAACTGCCAGCTGAGTAAGCCATCCCAGCTGAGGCTCCAGGCATGAGTGACTCCATCTTGGATTCTCCAGCTCTAGTCCCAGCCGAGCACCCTAGACAATACTATATGGAGCAAAGAGGAGTTATTGCTGCTGAGCCCTGCCCACATTCTTTGTTTCTTAAAAAAAAAACTTTATTGTAAGAACGCTTAACATAAGATCTACCGTCTTAACAACTGAGGTGTACAATGTAGCACTGTTAACTGTAGGCACAAAGATCTCTAGGATGTATTCATCCTTCATAATTGAGACTTCATGCCTGTTGATTACCAACTCCATTTCCTCACCCCACCAGCCCCAGCAACCACCATCCTCCTCTCTGATTCTATGAGTTTGACTCTGGTAGACCGCTCATAGAGGTGGAATCATGCAATCCTTGTCTGTCTGTGACTGGCTTACTGTCTTAGTTCAGGCCGCTCTAGCAAATACCACAGACTGGGTGACTTAAACAATAAACATTTATCTCTCATAGTTCTAGAGACTAGGGAAGTCTAAGATTGAGGTTTTGGCTGATTCTATTCCTGCTTAGAGTTCTCTTCTTGGTTTGCAGATGGATACCTTCTTAGTGTATCCTCACATGTCAGAGAGAGATTATTTCCCTCTTGTGTCTCTTCTTATAAAGCACTAATCTCATTCATGAGGGCCCCACTTTCATGACCTAATTATCTCCCAAAGGTCCTACCTCCAAAACATCACACTAGGAATTAGGGCTTTAACATATAAATGGGGAAAGGGTGGTGACAAACATTTAGCCCATAGCACTTATTTTACTTAGCATTACGTCTTCAAGGTTCATCCATGTTGTCACATATGGCAAGATGTCTTTAATTTTTACAAGGCTGCATAATATTCCACTGTATGTATGCATCACGTTTTCTTTCTTCATTAAACTATAAATGGACATTTAGGTTATTTCCATATCTTGACTATTGTGAATAGTACTGCAATCAACATTGAAGTGCTATTATCTCTTTTAGATCCTGGTTTCAATTCTTTTGGGTCCTGTCCAGATTCTTGACCTGTGGAATTATGAGCAGTGAAATTATTGTTGTGTTTAAGTTTAAGTTTTCAGGTGGTTTGTTACACAGCAGGAGCTAACTGATATATTTCCTTAATAAACCAGGCTCGCTTAATGATCCGGCAATTTTTGTCTGGGACTCAAGATCTGATTCTATCCCAGATATTCACTAATAGGTGACTTTCATCTTCCATCTGATTCTTGAGTGTGTATGATTCTACTGCTTAATCCCCCCACCCCCCTTCTTTGCCCAACTTGGGTATTTTAATGTCTTCCCATTTTAATGCCTGCCTCTAAATATTCTTTAAGGCCATTCTATAAACCTAGCATAGCTTTAGTTAACCCATCATTTACTGAGGTAAAATCCACAAATCATAAAATTTACCATTTTGACCTTTTTAAAGTATCCCATTCAGTGGTTTTTGGTATATTCACAATGTTATGAGTGATGTCATTGAAAAAGTGGTGGAATAGAGAATTTCAGGAACCCATCCCCTCAGAAAAACAACTAATGCGCTGGCAAAAACTATCAGAATCATATTTTTATAAAACTCTGGAGTCTAGCCAAAAACGTATAACAACCAGAGGAAGGCATGGTGAAGGAAGAAGCTGTTGCTTTATGGTACGAACGCACTGTGGCATTTTAAAATGCCTGCCTCCCATCCCTTCCACCTCAGATCTGTGGCAGCCACAAGGATGCAGAGAGAGCAATATATGAAATTATTATTATTATTATTTTTAACTGTGCTTGTGGGTTCTGACCTATCTGGTAACCCCTGAAGCCTTGGCACAGGGCTTGTTTTTGTTTTGTCTGACGTGGAGGGATCCCAGGGCTAGGGACAGATTCCCAGGCTGTTTATGACCAAAGCCTTTAAAGGCACAAGTATTGGCTGTGTAACAGCTTGGGGCAAGGAACAGTACTCAGGATGAGCGATAGGCAGAAGGAAAAACCTGGGCAGGAGTAGTCTGGAGAATGAGATACATAAAGGATAAGAGCTTTCTTAAGTCTCCACGTATACTGAGGAATTGAAAAGGCCATGCACGTGGCCAGGGCAGGATGCATGCTCCAAAAACACCTGAGAAAACAGTAGCCTTGACCTCTGGCTGGCCTTCAGGCTGGGTACAAGAAGGGAGCAAAGGCTAAGACAGAGTGAGCGGTGAACAGCCTGGCTCAGCATTGGAAGGCCCCAAGACACAACCAGTCTGCAAAGAGTGCGAGAACTGGGGGAGGGTTTTTTCCTCTTTTTTTCCTTTTTTGGCTCTAGGTGGTTAAGGAAACTGTCAAAACTCAAGCTGACCACTTAACAGGAACAGACTTCATCAGGCTGCCCACACAGAGGACACAGACTTTACAAAAAGAGTTTAGAAAGATCACACAACAAGAAACACTAGCAAACCACAACAAGTGACAACAACAAACGGGACGCAGATCTGATTTCTACAGTTGCAACGTAATATTTGAAATGACCAGTTTTCATCAGTGTTGTACAACTACACCACTCTCTAAAGCCCGAGCATTCCCACCATCCCAAAAAAGAAACCCCAAACCCACTGGCAGTCCCTCTCCACTGCCGGTCACCGCAGCCCCTGGCCACCACTAATCTACTTCCTGTCTCTATGGACTTGCCTATTCTGGACAGTTCATATAATAAATGGACTCATACAGTATGTGGTTGTGTCTGGTTTCTTTCACCGAGCATAATATTTTTAAGGTTCATATGTTATAACACGTATCCGCACTTCCTTCCTTTTTATGGTCAAACAATATTCCATCAATGGATAGAACACATTCTGTTTATCCATTCACCAGTTACATTTGAGTGATCTCCACTTTCTGTTTATTGCAAATGATGTTATTAACATGCTGTACAAGTTTTCATACAAACATATATTTTTGATTCTCTTGGGTATCTATAGTGATTATTTTAACTTTTGGGGGGAAACTGTCAAACGGTTTTCCATAGTGGCTGCACCTGTTTACATTCCCACCAGCAGAGGACTCCAATTTCTCCACATCTTTGCCAACACTTGTTATTTTCCTTTTTACTTATTTTTTTATTATTTAAAGATTTATTTATGTATTTTAAAGAGAGAGAGAAAGAATGAGAGAGTATGGGAGCCCACACCAGTGGGAAGGGCAGAGCGAGAAAATCTCAAGCAGACTCCCCACGGAGCACAGACCTTGACATGGGGCTAGATCCCACAGCCCTGAGATCATGACCCAAGCTGAAATCAAGAGTTGGCCACTCAACCAACTGAGCCACCCAGGAGCCCCAAGGAGGTGCTTCTTATGGATGAGCAAAGAAAGTGGTGGATAGAATCTACTCCAGGGGAAGATTGTTGAAATGAAGCAAATGACTTGGAATATTATATAAACTTGGTTGATAAAGCAGCAGTGGTGTTTGAGAGGATTGACTACAATTTTGAAAGAAGTTCTACTATGGGTAAAAGGCTTTCAAACGGCATCCCACGCTACAGAGAAATCGTTCATGAAAGGAAGAGTCAATCAACGCAGCAAACTTCATGGTTGTCTTATTTCAAGAAATTGCTGCAGCCATTTCGATCTTCAGCACCCAGCACCCTGATCAGTCAGCAGCCATCAACATGGAGGCAAGAACCTCCACCAGCAAAAAGACTGTGACTTGCTGAAGCTCAGATAATGATTAGCATTTTTAAGCAATAAAGTATTTGTATTTTTATTTAGTTTCTTTAAAGATTTATTTATTTTAGAGAGAAAGAGAGCACGTGCAAGCAGGGTATGGGGCAGAGAGAGAGGGAGACAATCTCAAGCAGGCTCCCTGCTGAGCGTGGAGCCCAATGCAGGGCTTGATCCCAGGACCCTAAGACCACGACCTGAGCTAAAACCAAGAGTCAGCTACTTAACTGACAGTCACCCAGGCACCCCTAAAGTATTTTTAAATTAAGGTATGTAAATTGTTTTTTAGATAAAATGCTACTGTACATGTAATAGACTACAGTATAGTATACACATAATTTTATGTGCGCTAGGAGACTAATAGATTTGTTTGACTCACTTTACAGTGATATTCACTTTATTGTGGTGGTCTAGGACCAAATTTGCAATATCTCTAAGGTGTGCTTCTAACTGTGTTTCCAAGAATTTTATAGTTTTAGCTCTTACATTTAGGTATTTGATCTATTTTGAGTTATTTTTGTACATGATGTGAGGAAGGAGTCCAACTTCATTCTTTTACATGTGGATATCCAATTGTCCCTGCATCATTTGTTGAAAGAGACTATTCTTTCCCCACTGAGTGGTCTTAGCACCCTTGTAGGAAATCAATTGATCACAGATGTGTCGGTTTATATTCAGACTCTGTATTGATTGGTAGGTATATCCTTATGTTAGTACCACATTGTTTTGATTGCTGTAGCTTTGCAGTAAGTTTTGAAATCAAGAAGTTGAAATCCTCCAACTTTGTTCTTCTTTTTCCAAGACAGCCTTGGCGACTGGTAGTTCCTTGCATCTCCATGTGAATTTTAGGATGAGATTGTCTCAAGGTATTTTCTAAATTCCCCTATGATGTCCTCACTAACCCATTGCTTATTTAGGAGTGTGTTGCTTAAATATCACATATTTATGGGGCACCCGGGTGGCTCAGTTGGTTAAGCATCTGCCTTCGACTCAGATCATGATGTCAGGGTCCTGGGATCAAGCCCCACATCAGGCTCCCTGCTCAGTGGGGAGCCTGCTTTTCCCTCTCCCTCTGCCCCTAGCTTGTGCTCTCTCTCTAGCTCTGCTCTCTCTCTTTCCTTCAAATAAATAAAATCTTCAAAAAAATAAAGTTCACATATTTGTGAACTTCCCACTTTATTGTTATAAATTTCCTTTCATTATTGATTTCTCATTTTATTCCACTGTGTTCAGAGAACATACTTTGTATGATTTCAATCTTCTAAATTTATTGACATTTGTTCTGTAGACTAACATGTGCTCTATTGCACAGAATGTTCCATATGCCATTGAGAAGAATGGGTATTTTGCTACAGTTGGGTGAGATGTTCTGTAGATGATGGTTCGGTCTAGCTGTTTCATAGTGTAGTCTGAGTCTTCTATTTCCTTGCCAATTTCTGCTAGTGGGGTACTGAAGTACCCAATGGTAACTGCTGAACTGCCTGTTTCTTCTTTCCGTTCTGTCCATTTTTGCTTCACGTATTTTAGTGTATACATATTTTATTTTTGTTATATCTTCTTGATAGATTGACTCTTTTACCATTACATAATGTCCTTCTTTGTCACTCATAATAATTTTCATCTTAAAGTCTATTTTGTCTAATGTTGGTATAGCCAGTCCAGCTCTCTTTTGGTTACTGTTTGCATGGAATATCTTTTCCCATCTTTTCACTTTCTACCTCATTTTTGTCTTTGTTTGTTTTTTTAAGTGGGCTCCAATGTGGGACTTGAACTCACGACTCTAAGATCAAGACCTGAGCTGAGATCAAGAGTTGGATGCTTACCCGACTGAGCCACCCAGGCATCCCTCTAATTTTTGTCTTTGAATCTAAAGTGAGTGTCTCGTAAATAGCATATACTTGGATTCTGCTTCTTAAAAAATCTATTCTGTCAATCTCTCCCCTTTAGTTGAAGAGTTTAAGTCATTTACATTTAATGTAATTACTGATAAGAAAGGATTTCTGTTGTTTTGTTTTCTACATGTCATGTCTCTTTTTGTTCCTCAGTTTCTCCATTACTGCCTTCTTTTGTGTTAAATAGATATATTTTATAGTGTACCATTTTTTAAAAATATTTTATGTATTTATTTGAGAGAGAGAGCACACACGGGAGCAGGGAGGGGGGCAAAGAGAAAGAATCTTCAAGCAGACTCCCTGCTGAGCAGAGACCACCCCCCCTCCCAATGTGGGGCTTGATCTCTTAACCCACAAGATCATAAGCTGAGCTGAAACCAAGAGTCAGACACTCAACTGACTGAGCCACCTAGGCACCCCTCTAGTGGACCATTTTAATTCCCTTATCATTTCCTTTGCTATTTATTTTTGAGTTATTTTCTTAGTGATTGTGCTGGGGATTACAATTACCATATTCAAGCATGTGATAAAGCATTTATAATTACATTTGTATGTACAAATACTATAGTATTGTATGTATAGTATTAAAATATATGTATTGAGTCACCTGATGGCTCAGTTAGTGGAGCATGCAACTTTTGACCTCAGGGTTTTGAGTTGGAGGTTACTTAAAAAATCTTTTTAAATAAAATATATGTATTGCAACACAACATAGGCAATGGTGTAGTAAAATTAACAAGATGTCAATTCAATTTCCCCAATCCTTTCTAGATAGGTTAATCCAACGTGCCTCTAAGTGAAAATTTATCAGCATAATTGATAATACCTTTTTGGTAAACTTAACAGAAATTGTTGAGGAGAACACATGACCCCAAAATATGTCATTTTGGCATATTGATTATTTTGAATTAAAGTTATTTAAGAAACAGCCAGTACAAGAAGGGTACTCTGAGCCCCCTTTTGCCCCCTGAAAGCAGGAAATAAATCTCCCGTGTGAAAGGTACTTTCCCAATATGTACCAGGAGGAAGAGAGACATTCTTACCACCAGAGAGAGGAAATTTAGGGCCAAGAAGGCTATAAAAACAAACCTTGTTACTAACTCATTAATTTACTACCCCAAGCCCAAATCCCTTTGTCTTGTCAATTCTTCACAAATTTATTGTTTCTTTGTCTAAAAGGTATAAAAGCTGCCTGCTTTGGTTCCTTCTTTGAGCATCATCTCTTTGTGGTTCCCATATACATGAAATTAAAATTTTCTCCAAGGAATCTGTCTTATGTCAATTTAATTATTAGACCAGCCAAAGAATCTAGAAGGGAAGGGAACCTATATTGTGAAAGCAAAAACAAATCCTGTTCTCAGCACCTCAGCTATAAAACCCAAAACCTGCAACAGAACGGATGCTAAAATCTGTCTCATTCTAGCAATCAGTAATATTTGTCTTGAATATTGGGGGGGAAAAGTCCCTTTCTTCTCATTTAGATATTCATTCCTAATACAATAGATTGATATTAGATATTTATTCCTAATACAATGTTATTTTATGCTTAATAATTATTATCAAACTTTATATTACATTCACCAATTGCTTTTATTCAATCGTATCAATAAAGAACTTCTGGATTGAGTCAGTACTTCTGAACCTGTTAAAAAGAAAACCAGAGGCCCAAAATGGCACCACTTATGTAGAATCACCAAACTGGGGCTAATCTAACTGAAGCTCTATCCTCCTCCAGAAAGGTCATCTTAATGGGTCAGTCGGGAATCTTTTTTTTTTTTTAAGATTTTATTTATTTATTTGACAGAGAGAGACAGCAAGAAAGGGAACACAAGCAAAGGGGAGTATGAGAGGGAGAAGCAGGCTTCCTGCCGAGCAGGGAGCCTGATGCGGGGCTTGATCCCATGTCCCTGGGACCATGACCTGAGCTGAAGGCAGACGCTTAACAGCTGAGCCACCAAGGTACCCCCCCAGGAATCTTTTGATCAGCACCAATAAGGTAATCTGTCACGTGGGCCCTCTCTATCCTCCAAAGGAAGATGAGATAATGTACCTAAGAGGACCTGTTTGTCCCCAAAGGAAGGTCACTTCACCTGAAATAATTCTTTTTTCTGTTTAGAACTTTGCCTTACCTTTAAAAATTCATCCCTTACAGGGCACCTGGGTGGCTCAGGCAGTTAAGTGTCCAACCCCTGATTTTGGCTCAGGTCATGATCTTAGGGTCATGAGATCGAGCCCCAAGTCTGGCTCCACACTCAGCAGGGAGTCTGCTTGAGTTTCTCTCCCTCTCCTCCCTCCCTGCACACACATGCATACACGCATGCGCATGCTCTCTCTCTCTCTCTCTGGAATAAATAAATCTTTAAAAAAAACTCTTCCCTTTCTGTAGCCCTTTGGAGCTCCCCTCCACTTGCTAGATGTGATGCTGCCTGAGTCATGAATCAATTAATAAAGTTAGTTAGAGCTTCAAAATTTACTTGGTTGAATTTTTGTTATTTCACAAGCCTTAGGTCAAAGAAAAATTAAAAAGTGAAATTTGATTGTACATTTTACATTCTTTCTTACAGACAAGTATGATAAGTGTCCATAAAATGTTTAAGTGTTAAAAGATAGTCACTGTCTGGGGACAAAATTCTGTGGGGGACACATAAGGGAAATATAAAAGTAAGGAGAAAAAGGAATGACGTAAAATTTCCCACTGCTGAAGAAGAGCTTTTTCAAAAGGCTGATGGTAGATATCAAGTGGGCTTTATATTCCAGGCACTATAAAAAAAAATACTAGAATTAAAATGTGCCAGAAATGACATACTTTGCAAATATAAACTTGCAACACAAGTTTTAAGTTTTAGATGTCAACCAAAGGAAGAGTGAGGCAATACACGGGGTTTCCTTAGAGGGTCCAGTCTGAAGACCCCAAAGGGAGCCCTTCACTAAGTGTGGCTCATTAAGGATACAGACAAAGACGTCAGCCTCATGGAGGCCGAGATCGGGGGCCAGGCAGGCACTGGGCCCAGAAACTCAGTTTACCTACGCAAATGATAAATGGTTGAAAGGAAATGCCTTGGGCAGGTAGGAGACAAAAGGACTCTGGTTCTGGCTCTGACAACACCTCACAGGCCTTATTTCGTTTATGGTGAACAAGGGTGAGCCAGAAACAGGCTCTAGCGGTTGTGCAGAAAGCTGCGACCAGAGCAAGGGTTGTTCAGAGGACGTGTGGGGGTCACACAGCTACAGACAGCTTTGAAGGTGGGTGGGCTGGGAGATGTGCTTCATTTCCACCGCTAGCTGGCACGACAGTGCCCCTCGCTCAGAGCAGGTGCATGGCCCTCCTGAGGTCATCGGGAGAAAGCACTGAGCTCGGGAACTTGGAATTAGGGTGAACCGTATGAAATTGCCACTGTTCAGCCGTTCTGACCTATACAAAATGGTAGTTTCATACGGTTTAACCTATAACTGGTAGCCGCTATTTTATTTTTACCCCAAGAGACCAAGCTGTCCTCTGACGAGATGTGGACGAAATCCACAAGGCTGCCTGAGAGTGTGTTAACAACTCGGCGGGTGGAAGTAAAGTGATGGAGAAGGAAAACCGGCTGCTGTCGCCACACACACACAAATCAATACTGTTTCGGGGAGGAGGAGGCGGAGGGCCGAAACCTAGAAATAAAAACCATAAAACTCACAAGGAAAACCCATCTGAGCAGCAGAAAAACAAGGTTAAAAGGTTCCCAGGATAATAAAGACAGGTGTTTCTGGAGTATTTCTATATCTACACGTTAGGTGTGGTGCAAAGCCCTTTCCAGGCCTTGCCTTTGGGCCACAACCACCTGATGAAGTGGGAACAGTTATGAGTCCTAATTTCTGCACCCAAGTCAGAAGGACTTTACATGTGAACAAAGGAAGGCCCAGAGAAGTGCAAGAACTTGCCCAAGGTGGGGATGGGAGGATTTGTGTAGCTGGAGGCCTGATTTCCAGTCTCCTGATGGTTTAACTACTCCAGACCGTCTCCCACTGTGTTCCCTCAGGTGTCTTTCAAAGGTGGCAAAGTATATTAGGAAAAAAATAATCCCACCTCGTAAGTGCAACATTCCTACTAGTGACATGTGCAGCTGAGTTTCTTTTAGAGGCCGTTTCCACCAGCATATCAATCTCCATGCATAATAACTGGCTACGGACAGACATGGTTAGTAACAGCGCAATATAATTAAATGTCCTTTCATCCAGGCATTTCAAAGGGCTTCATCAATGTTAATTATGCCCCAAGCCCTTGTGAAGTGGTGCTTGGTTCAATTGGATGAGCATTTAAAGTCAAGCAAAGGCGAAGCCACGGCCCAGGGGTTACACAGTTTGAACACACACCCAGGAGCAGCCCTCAAGTGCCTGGCCAAAGAGTTGAGGTGCGCAGAGCTCCTGACATTAAGCTCCTCCTCCTGTAAAATGGGGGTGCCTGCGTCCGCGGGCAGGGAGGGATGGGAGGGGCGGTGCCTGAGTGGCTCCTGCCTCTGGACGAGCCTCCGCGCTCCTCTTCAGCACAGGAACCACACCAGGTGTGTTCACAGAAGTTATCCAAAGTGGTACGTGTTGGACAAGCACACGTACGTGGAAGGCTAACCCAGAACAGGGATTCGACCCTGGACTCCGTGACTCTGTCCCAGACTGAAACAACGGATTCCCACCGAGGGCCGGGTTGTGAGAACCCCCTGGTGCCGGCCTCAGGCCAGCGCCTTCAGCCGCGACGTCGTTGGCTCTTGAGTTCCTTCACCCGCAATGGCAGGCGGGGAGGATGTACCTGAGGCAACATCCCGTCCGGCTCCCTACTGGCTCTCGACTTCGCTGGGCAGAGCCCTCTGAGGTGGGAGGGAGGGGAGGAAGGAGGCAAGGGCCATCCTCATCTGGAAGGCAAATACCTCAGCGGGGCGCTGTCAGCGGAGGATCTCAGCTGCCTGAGAAGGACCAAGACTTGGCCAAAGTCACAGAGCGCGCGTGCGCATGGGGGCAGGGCCAGACCTGAATGGGTGCCCCCAACACTTTGGTCTCCAATGTATTACAGGAGAGGAAGTAGTGAGGCCTCCCAACTATCAGGAACCTTAACCTTGGGACACAGGTAGGCCCCACTGGGACACCGTGGGAATAAAGGGGGCTCCATTAATACACGTGGACCTGAGGCCCAAGCCAGGACTTCCAGCCACTGTACGCAGAGTGCAGACTGGGAATGGGAAGTGCTGCTGGTGAGGGAAGTGGGGTGAGGGCCACACGAGAGGCAGGTAGCAAGCTTTCACACTCAGGGGCTTGCTCGGCGTGGCGTCAACAGACCTCAGTATCAAGGGTGGGGCAGCGAGACCAAAGTCACTTCTCTGTTTCCGCTTCCCCGTGGGGACAGTGAAGACCAGCAGCTCTGGGCTGGGGTCCTGCTGCTGCCAATTACCGCTGCGTGACTTCAGGGGAATTACTGTAACTCTCTGTGCCTCAGCTTCCCCCCCCTGAAAAATGGAGCGACTGTAAACGCTCACGGGATTGTCACCTTACATGAAATAAGGCGCGTGTTGAAAGACCAACCGGCACATAAAAAGCACTAACACAATTCTAGCTTGTTCCTATTCTTTTTTACAATTTCCCTTTTTATTATCACTATTATTAGCAGCAGCTCTAAGGACCATTCTGGCTCCAAGAATTGATCTTTTATCAGCTATAACTCTGGGAAAGAACAGTTTCCAGAAAAGCAGCCCGAGGTCACGGAGGCAGGAAACGTTGCTTGGATAGTGGTATCTGAGTCAAACCAGCTCCCATCTCCCGTTCCAACATCTGCCTTCCATCTGCCAACAAGAGCCTCTATTTAAACACCACGGTGATAAGACCAGTCATCACTTGCTATTTAAACTGACCTCCCACAATCCCTTGGGCTTGAAACTGCCAGGAGTTAAGTATAAACTGCGTTTTGGCTTGCTCCGAGGGTTACTCACATTCAAATCCAAGACAGGCATCAGTCTGGCTAACCAGGCTCTGCTACCCTGTAATCTGACTTCAGGCCAGCTCCCTGATGCATACCTTCTCCAGCAGGGGAGGCATTATCTTCCCCAGGATTGCCATTTCAACGCTTAATAACTGATGTCGGGGAGAGAAGAATGTGCAGAATGGCTGGCACAATGTGGGCAGCGGGGAGTGGTGGATAAAAACACGGGCCTTGGCAACGCACAGACTTAATTTGAATCTAGCTTTACTACCTACTGACTGTGTGGCCTTGGGTGAGTTACTTAACCTCTCTGTGCCAGTTTCCTAATACGTAAAATGGGATCATAGTGGTGCCTACCTTATGGGGCTTTGTGGGGATCAGCACAATCCCAGCCATATAGTAAACTCAACCAATGTGAGCTGCCATTGTGATCACGAGGATTACTATAGCAACTGGAATTGGCTATGGAAGCATGATAAAGGACCTATACTTTCCTTCCAGGAAAACTGCCAAAGGTGATACTCCAGCTGGAGCTGGAAGGATAGGTAGGGTTTCTATCGGCAGAACCGGGGGATGGTGCCAGCAGCTTCAATTTCCTTCATCTGCACATTCAGGTCATCCTCGTAACCACCCCTGTCGGATGGACTTAAAACTGACCTGCAGAAGAGTTGCACGACTTTCCCCCAAGTTATAATGATAGAAAGCGAGAGAGCTGGGATTTGACGCCATGATTCTAAAGGCCATGCTCTTAACACCTGTTGCCCCTCTAACTTTGTATCAAATTCTGTCCTGAGGGGTAAGGTACTGACAGAAATAGTTTCCCCCACCTCCCTCCTAGACCATAAACCCCTTCGCGTAAGCGATATCTCAATTATTTATACAGCTCCCCCACCCCACCCCATGCAGGCATGGAGAGCAGGTGCTCAGCTGAAATGCCTATTTGCTGAATAGAAGAAACTGAGGCCTGACTCTTCCAGACTGAGGCCAAGCCTCCAGTGCCGGGAACCCCTTGCGAGGCTGCCTCCTGGACAAGCTGGCCTGCTGCCCTCTCTTTCACAAATGCCCCCTCAACACCCCCCGCCCCCTGCCCCAACAACCAGGGAAGAGAGCAGGGCTGCCATTCAAGGCAAACGGGTTGGTCCTGACTTCGACCTTACGGATCAAGTTGGACTTGGGCCTCCTCAATGTTTTCCTTGCCCCCAAAATAAGAGATGATTTGGGGGCAGCCTGACCAGCCGATATCACCACCTCCACTAAGAGCCACCCACAGGGAGGGAGCCCCAGAAACCTGCTCGCTGTGTGACTCCACCCCCCTGCCCACCACAGATTGGACCCGGGGCGACACCTGACCCAAGCTGGCCAATCAGGTCTTCTCTCTGTCCAAAGTGGGGCAAGAGTCCGAATCGTTCCAACTCCCACCGCCCTTCCTACCTCTGGTTGTAGGAGCTACCCTGTCGTCTCACAATAGTTTTCTCTTTTGCCTCATCGCCTCTGAAATGCGTTTTTATTCCTTGCAACCAAAATAGCCTTAACAAAATCAAGGAGGAGGGAAAGAACTTACCCAGCCAGAGTTAACTACGCCTTCCTCTGCTTTAAGCACCTTCATCAGCTCCTCTTTGTAACTGCGGGCACTTCTGAGTCAAGCACCCCCTGCATGCCTCCTGCATGGGCTAGGTGCTTTTTCATTGATCCACAGGAGTGGAGGGATGAGGGATGGAGGGAGGTATTACTACCACCATTCTACCCGTAACAGAAGCTCTGAGAGCCTAAGCCATATGGCCAACAACACCCAGCTAGGAAGGAGCAGAGCAGGGGTGCGAATCCCTCCCTTCTCCCTTCCCTTCCCTATCCCCCCTCCCGGGAGCCTCAGTTAGCTCCTAACTTTGCCCATGTGCCTGTCTGCCACTTCAATTCTTCTTCTTTTCTTTTTTTTTTAAATTTATTTGAGAGAGAGAGAGCACAGCAGGGAGGAGCAGAGGGAGGGAGAGAGGGAGAAAGAAAGAGAGGGAGTCTGAAGCCGACTCCGGAGCCCAATGCCCGGCTGGATCTCACAACCCTGAGATCAGGACCTGGGTGGAAACCAAGAATGGGAAGCTTAACCAACTGTGCCACCCAGGTGCCCCTCCCACCTCAATTCTTAAGCATGTTGGTAGTCACCATAATTGATTCATCTCTGCTTTGGCACGAAGGTATTTCTGTAATAAGTAACGGAATTAATTTGTAATTAAAATGGAAACTTATTAGAAATCCCATCTAGGAGAGTGCTGTGTGTTTTCTTAGATTCTGTATTTGTCTCTTTGGCCTTCATGCATCACAGAACCAACTGTATTAACTGTATTTTCTTACATTCTGTATACTCGATGCTGGCATTTGTGGCCTCGCTCACCGGGCACCAGACCACCTCTCCCAGGACTAGCCAATTCTCAGGGACAGCAAAGGAGCATGGACTGCAGCCCTGTTTACAGTCACCCCTGATTAGAAACAACCTGAAGACCCAGCAATAGGGCATCTGTCCAGAAAATTTTGATATGGCAACTCAACATAGACGATTGGGCAATCATTCAAAAAGTATGCGTTAAATCACTCCTACTCCATGACATGGGGAAATACCCCACGCATAGGCTTAAGTGAAAACAACCAAGATACAAAACTTTCTGTACAATCTGATTCCAAATGCGTAACACCAAAAAAAACACAGGAAGGAAATACCCTGAAATACGAACAAAGCTTGCCTCAAAGTAATAGAGTAGGTGATTTAAAACAACAACAGCAAATCTTCTAAGGGGGAATGCATCCCATCAAAAATATTTCTCTTTCTATTTTTATGTCTTTCTCTAACCCCCTATTTTTATGTGTTTCCATGAGCGTTTCTTTCCTCTGAATTACACGTTCTCCTACCCGTGGGGGGTGGGGGCGGCATGCCTGTTTCTGCCAGTGACAGGCACGCAGACCCTGGACGTGCCTGTTAGCCAGCGCTGTACTGTGTGAGTCCCTTGTTAGAAAAACACATTTCAAAACCACAAAAGCTCTTGCCTTGTAGGAGAAGGGAAGCTCGCTGAGCGGGTGGGCGCTGCTCGTGGGCGGCAGCTGGCGCAGCTGCAGGGCCGCGCCGTGGGCTCGGTCCATGGTGTTCTAGAGGCACATTCCCTGGGCCCGGCCTGGGAGCTGGAGCTGCTGCCGCTACGCGGGGCCCAAACCGGAGACCATCTTTCCTGGCGGTGTTCACCTCTTCTCCCCAGCCATCGGAGGACTTCGCAGCTCTTCTGGCTGACTGACAGCCTCTCCCGCACCTCCACGCAGAGAAGTGCCAAGTTCTGTATCTCCCGAGCAGATGGACAGGGGTGCGATGCCTTATCCTGGCGGTGCTCTGGGGGGGTGGGGGGGAAACATTAAAAATGCATGTATAGGGAGACATAGAGCCCAGCTTTGTTACCCAAGGAGAGAATACTGTGAGGACAAAACACACCCCATGATGAGAAGTGAAGACTTTCAGAAAATTGTATCATGCCTTTGGCTCATCTACCTCAGAAACTTTTCCCCTGGCCCATAAAAGTAACCTTTTCTCGTCCCCCTGCTTCTTTCCTCCCATCACATCCTAATTTAAATCCTTCCTTTTCCATAGGCTCCCCTACACATAAGAGATGGAATACTGCCCTTGTCTACCTCTCCAGGCCTCCCAAAAAATATCCCGCTGCCACGAAAAAGGAACCATCTGTGTTCTGACTTAGGGAAGAGAGAATGAGAAGAAAAGCGATCGCCGTGGATGGCAGAAGAACTGAGCTGCTACCGAGGGTCAGCCGAGCACAGGTGAGGTAACGCTGGGCCCCAGGAGAAGACCTGTGGGACTGGATCACATCGGCTCTGGGAGACTCAGGTGTCTCGTCTGTCAAGTGGGGGTAATCATGTGGCCTCAAGTAAAATCCTCAGTGACAGTAATTTGGACTGTCATTGTTAACTTTATCGGGCTGATATTTTCAGCACAGGGCAAGCTTTTCTACCAAATAAGGAAGAAAGATGAAGTATATGTCCTGGGCTCTGGGAGGCACGGCCGGAACATCTTACCACAGTGCTAAGGGCTTCTCTGAGGTCCTCCTATGGTAAAAATTAAAACAAAACCAAAAAAATCCACTCAAATTTGGATTCCACTACAAATTCTATGGTTTTTTTTTCCTTTTTTTCAACACGGGGGCATGAACTCACCACCCTGAGATCAAGACCTGAGCTGAGATCAAGAGTCAGACGCTTAACCAACTGAGCCACCCAGCTCCTCTGTTTATTTTAACATAAATGTTATAGCTTTTGATCTGTCATATGCTACCTGCTTGCCTTGGCCAAGTCATTTAACTTTGCAGGTAGTTTTCTCTGCTGTAAAATACAGATAATAACCTTCCTACCCCCCGCCACCGGGTTGTTGTGAGAATTTGATGAAATAACGCATGTAAAATGCATGCATAGCAAATGGCTAATGAATGGCAGCTATTACTAGTATTTATTTCATTCTTATCACTTAATTATTGAATTTACCCACAAATATTCCTTTCTTCCATGCATTCATGCAACAAATATTTATGGAGGGCTTACTATGTGCCAAAAAAATACAGCCTCTGCTATGCCCCCAAGGCTTTAGAAAGTTGCCTTCTGCATCCTTTAACTTCCAGTTCCTTGTGGTATCTAGCCCTGCCTCCAGGAATGCTGGTTCCTGGTGTGAACAGCATAGTCATATGTCACAGGGCTAACATTGTGTCCAGCATCTAGGAGACACTGGATACAGGGCTTAGCACTGGGGCAGCCACGAAGACCATTTGGCTCAAGTCTCACTTTGCTGAAGGGCCTCAAAATTAAATTATTGCTGCTGCCTCCAGATGAGATTATACATCTGGTATATATTTAATACCTTAATTATATATATACACATATACATATGTACATATATATATACAATATATACAAGGTACACTCATCAGACAATTTTATTTATTTTTTATTTATTTATTTATTTTTTTTTAAAGATTTTATTTATTTATTTGACAGAGAGACAGCCAGCGAGAGAGGGAACACAAGCGGGGAGTGGGAGAGGAAGAAGCAGGCTCACAGCAGAGGAGCCTGATGTGGGGCTCCGATCCCATAACGCCGGGATCACGCCCTGAGCCGAAGGCAGACGCTTAACCGCTGTGCCACCCAGGCGCCCCTCATCAGACAATTTTATAACTCACATCCCAGAACCAGACCTCCCTGACTGTAAAGACCTATGAATATTTGCAATCTTGTGAAAAGCATAATTATTCTTCACTATACTTTTATGTGTGGGTGAAAAGCATGACTGTGTTAAATTTATGTATTTTAATGTTTTGAATATAGCAGCTTTAGGAAGGAAGAGTAGCCCTGGGAGAGGCCTCCGAGAGACCCTTGCAGGCTTTCAACCTGGACTGGAGCCCAAAATGGGGAGGTGTGTGAATCCTCTGTTCAGCTGCAGCTTGCCAAGGTCTGGCCCCGAGCCAGGCATGGTGACTTCCATACATACTGACTGAGTGGCTAAAGGCAGGCCGGTGGAGCACCTGAGGCAGCTCGCAGTCAAGAATGGAATGGCTTACTCAGGCCTAATCAACCACAACTCCAGAGATACAACAGCCGTACCAGCCCCGCCCACAGGATGTCAGAGAAAGCAAACAGGCCTTGAGGACATGCCAATCGGGTGATGGAAACCCAGGCCTCCTAACCTTCTTTGCACCTGCTGTGTTGTTTAATTCTCTTTTAAAAAGCAGCTTCCCTCTTTGCCTCAGCACAAAGGCCTCTGAGGCATCCCCTGCAAAGGCAGAAGGTTCTCCCTCAGCTAGGTAGGAGTTAAGACGGAAAGCTTGGGAGGAACTCTTTGGAAGTTGTTTTCCCTTTTAAAGTGCACATTGTTTGCCTAGTGCATCTCCTTTTCTGCCTTCAAAGCACTTTTCCAGCACTAACATATGCCCAAGAGGCAAGTGTTCCCAGCGACCCCTTAATTCTGAGGTCCTCACAGCCAGCAGTAAGCACAGGGTCATTGACTCAAAAAAGGAAAGATAATTCTAGGTGCTTGCTTCCATTCCAACACCCCCCTCCACCTTATCTCAATGAATTATTTCACCAACCCACAGAGCAGGTTGGACAGATGAGAGGACCACAGCTCCTGGCTGCTAAGGGTAGGATTTGTATTAGAATTTGGCTCTATCTGAAAAAAATCAATAAAACACGCCCTTTCCCACCACCTGACGATTCAGCTTCTGGCTGGTGGTGAGTGCCAGTTACGCCAAGCCCTTTCCCTTTCCTGGGCTTTGGCTCCCTAAAGGGTTACACTCCTCAGTGCCCTCCCATTGATCTGGAAACTGTAACTTCCAGCAGCCAGTGTAGATCAAGAATGCGTCCCCGTATCCCACCTGCTAACTCCACCATCTGCTATTGCCAGGAAGCCGGAGCCGGCGTGTAGAGGAATAATTTTGGCAAAGTTACTGCATTTCACTTCCTGATTTGGTAAAGCCTGCCATCACCTACATTAAGGCAAACCCATGCTCCCCTGCAAAAATGGGGAAAAAACCATGCCGAGGCAGCGAGACCCAGACCCGCAAGGCTGGTGACAGCAAGAAGGAAGGGTATTTGTACTAGGGGGCGTTAGATGATTCCAAATGCATTACCTTTCCTGAAAAAACGAAGGCTGATTTCAAGTCCCCACTGTCTCAGGCTTAATCACTACTCACCGGGCGGCGGTCTCCTCTAGGGCCCACCTATCACAGGTTTCTCAGAAATGACTTAGACTCTCCGCGCAACCCGGAGGCACAGCCTCCTTAATTCCTTCCCCAACTCAAGAGCCTCCTGGTTGCTGCAGTGTTTTGCTTTCAAAGGCCACGATTTGATTTGTCAGGCCGCCTGCCGGTCAGAAGCTGGCGGGGACTTCGGGCAGACGAGTGGCTGCGAGGAGGAGGTGGGCGGGACAGCCCCCCGCTATTGGCTGCGCCTCAAAGCTTGCTTGAAGCGTAGGGGGAGGGACTTGGGGAGGCGGCGCCCCTCTCGAGCTTTGCGCTCACCTGGAGGGGGTCCCCTCTAGGCAGCGCCAAGGACGTTGGGACAAACCCCTCTCTCCCTCTCCGCCCGTCCTGGAGAGCTCGGGTGACTGCTCACCTCCCCTGCCCGCCAGGTGGGTACCCTGCCAGGAGTGCTACCTTCCAATTCTCAGCGCCACCTCCCGGGCTTTGCTCCTGCTGTCCCTCCACCTCATCCTCTCCCCGTGCCTTCAAATCCTGCACGTCCCTCAAGCCCCGGCTCCCCCCAAAGCCTTCTCGAGTACTCGGGGGCATAAACAATTCCCTTGTGGGCCCTCCCCTGACACCTGTTGGCAGCGCTCTGTACCAACCCTCCTGGCGCGTCCGCCGCTCCGCAATGCCTAAGGTCTTCTTCCAGTGAGCCTAGCACTTGGTGAATGCTGCCGTAATGTACAACTGTATACAGTAAGCAATAAATGTAATCAACTCGTGCACGGAGCTTACACTTTTTCACTTACACGCATCTCATTTCAGATCCTCGCAATAACCCCCTGAGCGAGACTTTGACCTCATGCCCATTTTACAGGTGAAGAAAGGGCATTTGGGCCCAGACCTCAAGGAGGAGAGAGAGCCGATTTGGGTTCAGATCTGGAGGCCGAGAGAGCTCAGAGGGAACACTCGAGAGCAGAACGAGGTTGGCATTTCGTAGGAACTGCCCAAAGGACAGCATGGCTGGTGCAAGATTTTTCTGGGGCGTGGGTGGTAGGAGCTGCCACCTGAGGACCCAGCCAGGGACAGAGGTTTGGATTCATCCTACATTTAAAGGGGGGCCGTTGCGGGTTCTGAGCAGGGGAGTGACAAGATCATTGACTGCTCTGAAGCTTGTAAGGAGGGGCTCAAGGAGCACTACATGTCTGTCCTTGCATCGTTGCCCCTATCAATCTTTTTTTTGTTGTTTTTTTTTTTTTCACTATTATACATAGGGCTTGGATGAATGTTATCGTCTTCTTTCAACGAGGATTTCCGGGTAGGCAAAATTCTAAGGCTCTTGGTCTATCACGAGATATTTGAGGGGTCCCTTAGATAAGCCCCTATGAGGCTTTCCCATTAATTCTGATGTAATTAACCTGAGCCCTAAAATTCTGGCCGTTTCCCTGAGGGTTGTTGTTGTTGTTTTTGAAACGTCTCTGACGATTGGTCAACAACTTTTCATGCTAAAGAAACAGAGGAAACCATTGGCTAGTTACTCAGGAGGCGGCCTAAAGGAGGACTCTAGAACGTTAGGCCCTTAGTTGCCATAGCGACGGGTCGGCTGGGCAGCCCAGATTCAGCCCTGGGGGACCCAACGAGGTAGGAGGCAGTTCCTGTCTGGGAACCGGTCGCGGGGTCGCGGGAGGAGGACATACGAGCTGGGTGCCTGCGGAATTCCTCTGCTGAGCTGGCTGGTGCCCCAGGGCGGGAAATGAGATGCTCCTCCCTGATGGTGTGCCCTCAAAGCCCCCACCTAAAGGGGTGCTGATAATCACGGGGTGCCCTACCCACGGGGCTCCTGCGACGGGCCTGGGCGTTTGACTCCACTTTGCTTCTGCGAGTGTACAAACGGATGGGGGCTCTGGTGCTGGGCAGTGGGTGGACGAAAAAGAGCTGAGTTCTAACCCCAGGTCCACTCCACCTCCTTGGGGGTCCCTCGGCAAAATCGTCCCTGCGCTGGACCTCGGTTTATCCATCCTTAAAATGAAAGGGTCAGATTGGAATTTAGTGGTCACTTGCCCGCTGCTAAAGCTCCTTCCTACTCTCTGACATGCTTTCTCAGTTTCTCAAATGAAAAATATGAAGTGGATTGTCTCCCTGAGTGCACTTTGAAAAATGTAAAATACTTTCAGGTTGCACCATGGCATTATATATAACTGAATTGATAGAAATCTCATGTCCTCAAAATTGCTCATGCAAATACCATAAAATTCCACGCAAGGTAACAGTATACATGATTTAGTATGTATTGACACACAGTGCACAGTAATATGCATGTATAAATGCATAAAATATGGGATAATACTATAACATACATGATAAAGGTTTTTTTTAACATAGAGTGGAAACATATTTGTGTGTATAGTCAGATGAGTTAAATCCTTACAGAATGTTAACTCCCAAAGGAAAGAGCTGTATCATGACTACATCAGTATGCACTATGGCTAGAATACATCTACCCCTAGTATTCCTTCATCACACAGATATTATTGAGCACCTACTGTGTGCCAGGAAACAGCCTGGGGATTTAGTGATGAACATTCTATTGGGGAAGACCATAAACGAAGAAGTACGTATGTAAAATATGATGTTGGGTAGTGAAAAGTGCATTGAGAAACATAAGGCAGGGTCAGGCGTAGAGAGAGAAGGGTGGTGCTCCTTAAGAGGGAGTGGTTAAGGAAGACATCCCTAAGACAGTTTGAGGAGAGACCCAGAAGAATTTGGTGACAGGGCCAAAAGATGACACCCAGCATAGGGAAGGGAGGAATCCCCATGCTGCAAGGAGGTATTGCGGAAGCTGAAAGGGTCCCAGGGCTTTAGGTGGTGGGATATGACAACTGCCTTCAAAGACTTGAAGAATAGTCATATAGAAGAGTGGCTTTCAAACTTTTTGACTGTGACCCATGGTAAGAAATGCATTTCATATTGTGGTCCAGCACATACACACATGACAAACAAAAACTTCACGAAAGACTGCAGGCTGTGACCTGCATTTTGAAGATGACCCATGTGGAAGAGGAGTGAGATTTACTCCAGACTGATCCAAGGGGTGGAATTAGGATGACTGGAGGGGGGGGGGAATGAATCAGCTTTGATACAGGCAGGAACTTTCTAGTAATTGGAACTACCCAACAGTGGACCACCTCAGGAAATTTTCAAACTGAGTTCTGGGGAAGCCCAGCATTCTGTGAAAATTCAACAGCCTCAAATATTTGCTTTCTATTTTGAAAACTATATGCAATATCCTAGTTTTAAAAGACCAACCATACCCACTCAAGGCCGCCAAATGCCAAAACTGAGCATGTTAACGTTTAGTGTATGCTGCCTTAGAGAGGGTATGATAGTGGTTCAGAGTGAGCAGAAGTCAGACTTCCTGGGTTCAAAGCCTGATTCCACCTCTTACTTCTGGTGTGACCTTGAGCAAGTCACCTAACTCTTCCTTCTAAACTTCTGTTTTCTTATCTGTAAAATGAGGATAATACTGCACTGGATTATTGCAAGGACAGCATGAAGTATTCTATACAAGGTATGTAAGACTGTGAGCGTTCAATAAATGATAGCTATTATTTTAAGTTATTACTGCATGTGTTAAAACCTAACATTCATAAAAGCCCAGTGTGGACCAGGCATTATCATCTACTCCATCATATGGATCATGGTATTTAATCCATAAGCACCTTGAGAAGAAAGCACTGTTATCATTCTCAGTTGACGGAGGGGGCAGTGGGCTCAAAAGATGAAGTGACTCATCTAGAATCAGAACTAGTAAGTGGCAGAGCATAACCTTGGACCCATACTCTTGATTACTGTACAGGTGCTCACCTGGGAGTTGCTTGAACATATGCCATTGATAAGGAAGGGGGTATATCTTCATTACTCTTTTTTGAGATTCTAGGCCCATGACATCCTGTCATGGACAGTGACACAAGGAACTGCACCAGTAGGCCACACACCTGGTTCACACCTGGGCTGCACCTGCTCTCATCCTGGCTCCACAGGTATGCATACCAACGCTGGAAAGCATTATCAACAGTGTTGTCTTTAGGCGGTAGGGTTATGGATTGTTTTAGAAAGTCTTTCATTTCTTACATTTTCCAAGAATTTGATAAGGTGCCCATGTGATAGAAAGCTTAAATTTTTTCTAATCACTTGTAATTCTAACACTCGAGTGCATTTTAATTTTTTATCATTTATTTATTTTTTAATCAATCTTTTTGTTTGAGTGTAGTTGATACACAATGTTACATTAGTTTCAGGCATACAACACAGTGATTCGCCAAGTTTGAACATTGTGCTGTGCTCAGCCCATTAGTGCATTTTTAAAATAAGAGCTTTATTGTAGCTGGGGAAGTAGACGGTAGAAGTACTAAGTACTTAGTGGAAGTTCTGAGACAACGACACAGCACCGCAGGGTTGTAAGTGAATGGTGGCTGCTTTTATAGATCCTAAAAGACGTTTTTATACTGGCGTGGTCATGTTGCTGTGAGCATTATTGATTTCTGGTGCTTTGAATCTCTTAGTTTCTTGGAGTGTGTTGCCAGTAACTCTCGTAAATATTAAAATTTCAGTATAGAGTGTTAAGGAGAGAAGATTGAGCATTGCCGCTGTGAGAGAGTCAAGTGAGGAGCAAACACTGAAGGTGAAAAGCATTGGTAGAGCACGCCATCATTCATTCAGTCCTTCCTTTGTTAGTAAATGGTGTGACTTCTTGAAGAAAAAAAGATGGCCGAAATAGAACTCATCTGTCCACGAAAGATTAACTGCTGTGGAAACTGAATCCTGCTCCTGCTGTTAACAACTAAAACCCAGACTCCCATGAAGTAACTGGTTTTAGACATAAGACAGCTGGGTATAGGCAGTTCCTGAGAGAAGAAAAACAAGGCGGGCTCTGCAATTGCCCGAGCTTCCTGCCGGGGGCAGCTTCCAGACCACAGTTCAGGGTTGGGGGACCCAAACAAAGCCCAGCTTTCTGGGTTGGGGAGATAGAAATCAGAATTCAGGGAGCCCGGAGAGGTTGGAATCTATAGGGGAGAACACCACAGAGGAGGGACCTGCACAGATAAAGTTCAGAAAGAGGAAGAAGATTCTCCTCAAATATTTGACTGATTGGTGATGACCGTGACAGTGAGATGCTACTCTTCAACCACTAGAATGCCTGAAATTCATAAAACTTACCAACCAAGTGTTGGTCAGGACATGTAGCCGTTGGAACAACATACTGCTACCCGCAGAGATGTGGAAGGATCTTGAAAGCTTCGTGCTATGTGAAGAAAGACAGTCACACAACGGTATATACTGTCTCATTACATCTATATGACATTCTAGAAAAGGCAACTGTTGGGACAGAAAGCAAAGCAGTAGTTGCTAGATGCCAGGGTTGGGAGGGTATTGACGGCAAAGAAACACAGGAAACTCTTGGGGATGATGGGTATATTTGTGTCTTAATTGTGATGGTACTTGACACAATTGCAAACATTCGCCAAAACTTAAAATTGTACACTTAGCCCTAATGAGTTATATTGTATGTCAGTTAGCTTGAGTAAGGATACATTTATAAAATTCAAGCCTTCGGGCGCCTGGGTGGCACAGCGGTTAAGCGTCTGCCTTCGGCTCAGGGCGTGATCCCGGCATTACGGGATCAAGCCCCACATCAGGCTCTTCTGCTATGAGCCTGCTTCTTCCTCTCCCACTCCCCCTGCTTGTGTTCCCTCTCTCGCTGGCTGTCTCTATCTCTGTCGAATAAATAAATTAAAATCTTTTAAAAAAAAATTCAAGCCTTCAGTAGCTCTGTAAGCAAAACCAACAATGAGCACTTACAGAATTCCCGTTGCAGGCAGTGCGATGTGCTCGTGAGTTAGGGTCATAGCACGAGGTAAATCTCAGCCTCTACCCACAAGCTTGCTCAGTCTGTTCTGCAGATAGAACAGAACCCAATCGACATAGTTCACCAGAATGCGAAGCGATCCCTCCAAATGCTGTGTGTTGCTGTTCCAGGTACTTAGAAGAGCATGTAGTAGAGCTTTTCATCAAGCACATGGAACAGATCACAGAGCGTTGCTAAGATGGATACCTCGATGCAGAAAGACCGACAGCCTGGCAAAAAATCTTCCCACCCTGCCAACAAACTACAGAAAGGTCTTGTGAATTTATTAACAGATATCTTTGGGGGGAGGAGAGAACTCTTTTTTTTTTTTTAAGATTTTATTTATTTGAGAGGCGTGAGAGTGAGAGTGTGCATGCGCATGGGGGGGGGGCAGAGGGAGAGGGAGAAGCAGACTCCCCGCTGAGCAGGAAGCAGGACTTGGGGCGCGATCCCAGGATCTGAAGATCATGACCTGAGCAGAAGGCAGATGCTTTAACTGACTGAGCCACCCACACGCCCTGAGAACTCTTCACATATGTTCTGTTTGGCACGTAAGAATGCATTTTAGAGGAATATAGTCAATCCCGGGTCATACCCCGAAGGCCATCCTTAAGACACAGCAGATAGATTGCTTTGGTGGTTCCTCAGGGCTTCTAGAGTGATGACTGGGAAGAAACTATGAAAAGAAAGGATGAGGAGGGAAGTAGGAGGAAGTCTGTTCACCACACTTGTTATTTCTCTGTATGTGGTAAGAATCTCAGTCCTCATACTTGGATGTGTAGAGAGATCTTACTTTCACTCTTCCTAAAATTAATACAAGCCCCCCACGCTGCTGGGTTGGTGGCAAGTTGAACTCCAGGCATTATGGGCACAAATCCTATATCGTCCTTGTTTCTCAAGTTCTGGATCTTTCTCAGTAGAAAGGGGTGATGTGATGGCTGGGTGGGGGAGGGGAGGAAGCACTCAGATCATTGCTCATACATCCACATGGGTGAGAGCTCCACTGACCCAGCCCACAGGCTCCCCTTGGTTTTGTTAGTATGCGTGAATTCTGGGGGCGCCTGGGTGGCTCAGTCGTTAAGCGTCTGCCTTCGGCTCAGGACGTGATCCCAGGGTTCTGGGATCGAGGCCCACATCGGGCTCCATGCTCCACGCTGGGAGCCTGCTTCTTCCTCTCCCACTCTCCCTGCTTGTGTTCCCTCTCTCGCTGGCTGTGTCTCTCTGTCAAATAAATAAATAAAATCTTTTTAAAAAAAAAAGTATGTGTGAATTCTGGGCCACCCCTGGGGTTTAGGAATCATTTCTGGGGCTGGAAACCTCATTCCAAGATCCTAACTCCACCACTTTTTCTTTCTTTTGGGGTATTTCCACCTCCCTGGTATGCTTCTAGAGTACCTGCTGCTCTCCAAGCCGAAGCCAAACGTTTCTTTCTTCCTCCCATCCTTTGATTTTGTGCTCTTTTTCTTTAATACTTTTTAAAATTGAGGCATAATTATATTCAGAAAAAGTACACAAATCATAATTATACAGCTTAATGAATATTCCCAATGAAAATACAACCTATAGAATCATTCTCTCAGAGCAAAGAAAGAGAATCACAGCAGTGTCCCAAAAGCCCTGTCTTGTCCCTTCCCCTTCTCTGTAAAAGTAAACAGTACAGCTACCCTGTCTTCTAGTATCATTAATTACTTTAGCCTCTTATTGAACTTTAAAAAAAAAAAGATTTGTTTATTTTAGAGAGACAGAGGCAGGCGTGCTCACCTGCATGGTGGGGAGGGAGGGACAGAGGGAGAGAGAATCCCAAGCAGACTCCCCACTGAGCTTGGAGCCCATGGGGGCTGGGGGCAGGTTCGATCTCATGACCCTGAGATCACCATCTGAGCCTAAATCAAGAGTCAGATGCTTAGGGGCGCCTGGGTGGCACAGCGGTTAAGCGTCTGCCTTCGGCTCAGGGCGTGATCCTGGCGTTCTGCGATCGAGCCCCACGTCAGGCTCCTCCGCTATGAGCCTGCTTCTTCCTCTCCCACTCCCCCTGCTTGTGTTCCCTCTCTCGCTGGCTGTCTCTATCTCTGTCAAATAAATAAATAAAATCTTTAAAAAAAAAAAAAAAGTCAGATGCTTAACCCACTGAGCTACCCAGGCGCCCTTCGTCTGTTTTTGAATTTTAGATAAATTGGAATCATACAATATGAAGTTTTTTCTCTCAGCCTTTTTTCACTCATGTTTGAGAGATTTAATTTCGTGTTTTGTGTATCAGTTAGCAGTTCGTTTCTGTTGCTATTTAGTTTTTCTCTGCTTGAATACAACACAATTTATCCATTCTACTATTGAAGGACGTTTGGGTTGTTTCCAGTTTGGGGCTACTATGAATAAAGGCTTTGCTAACTAGGCTCGTACATGTTTCGGGGACAGACATATAATGTATGTATGTCATCTATACCTCAGAGTAGAATCGCTGGGTCCTAGGGTGTGTTTGTGATCAGCTTGGCGGATGCCGCCATTTTTCCAAAGTGGTTTAGCCAATTTTACTTCTTTACAAGCATCGTATGAGAATTCCAATTGCTCCACTTCATCACTGACATCTTTTGCACATAACGGTTTTAATTTGCATTGCTCTTTGATCAATGAAGTTAAGCAATTTTTCATATGTTGGTTGACCTTCAGCATATTCTCTTTGGAAGAATGCTTGGTTAAGTTTTTTGCCCATGTTTTAAATTGGATTTTTCTTATTTTTAAGAGTTCTTTAAACCATTCTAGAAATGAGTCAATTTGTCAGCTACAGGGAGAGTAAATACCTTCTTTCAGTCTGTGACTTTCTTTTCCACTCTTAACGGTGTGCTAATCAACAGAAGGTCTTAATTTTAATATAGCCCAATTTATCAATCCTTTCCTTCTTAGTTACTGCATATGTCCATCCTGTTTGGGAAATCGTTGCCTAGCCCCAAATAATTGCTTCTGGAAACTGCATTATTTTACCTTTCATGTCTAGACCTACAAGTTGGTTGGAATTGATTCTGCATATGGTACGAGGTGGATGTACAAGTTTGGTGTTTTCGATATCCACATCCAAGTGACCCAGGACCATTTACTGAAAGGCCATTCTTTTTCTACCTTTCTGCAGATCTGCCTTTGTCATAAGTCAAATGTCCATGTATATGCAGGGCTACTTCTGGATTCTTTATTCAGCTCAAATACTACACTTTTTGCACCCAAATACTACACTGTCTCAATTACTATAACTTTATAACAAGTCTTGAATCTAGTAGTATAAGTCTTTCAGCTTTGTACCTTATCTGGGTGATTCTTGGCCCCATTGCATTTCCATATAAATTTTAGAATCAACTCATTAATGTTCTAAAAATAAAAATCCTTCTGTTATTTTGGCTTGGATTGCATTGATTCTAACAATCAATTTAGGGATCATCTACATTTCTACGATGTTGAATTCTCCCATCCATGTGCATTTATTTTATTTAAGTCTTCTTAAATTTTTCTCAAAAATGTTTTATAGATCTCTATGTAGAGATCACGTGTATCTTCTTTATGTCTGTCTAGGCATTTGATTTTTATGCTGTTATAAATGGTAATATTTTAATTTCCTTTTCTAATTGTATCCTAATCTAGAAATAAAACAAATTGACTTTTGTATATTGTATATACAATATTGTATATTGACCTTGATTCTAGCAACCTTCCTGAATTCAGTGATTACCCCTCATAGGTTATCTGTAGATTCTCCCCAAATTTTTCCATGTATAATCTTGTCATCTGTAGATAATGACGGCTTTATTTCTTCCTTTCTGATCCATACATTTTTATTTATTTTTCTTGACTCTTGTACTGGTTAGAGTCCTTTGGGACAGTATTGAGAAGAGTGACAACAGCCTCCTGGTTTGTCTATCTCAGGAGAAAGCTTTTCATATTTCACTCTTCAGTATCATGTTGGCTAGAGGCTTTTGTCATAGATAGCTTTTATCAGATTAAGGAACTTTGCTTCTATTCCTAGTTGGCTAGGTTTTTTTAAAATCCTAAAAGGTCATTAGATTTTATGACATGCTTTCTCAACAGATACTTCACCAAAAAAAGATATGCAGATGGGAAATAGCATATGAAGAGGTACTCAGCATCGTTAGTCATTAGGAAAATACAAATGGAAACCACAATGAGATACTACTACACAGCCCACAGGATGGCTGAAATGAAAAGGACTGCCTATTGTTGACAAGGATATGAAGGAACAGTAACTCTCATACCCTAATAGTGGAGATGTACAAAGGCACAACTTTAGGAAAGAGTTTAGCAGTTTCTTTAAAAGTTAAACATTTGAGGGCGCCTGGGTGGCGCAGTCGTTAAGCATCTGCCTTTGGCTCAGGGCGTGATCCCGGAGTCCTGGGATCGAGCCCCATGTCAGGCTTCTCCACTGGGAGCCTGGTTCTTCCTCTCCCACTCCCCCTGCCTGTGTTCCCTCTCTCGCTGGCTGTCTCTCTCTCTGTCAAATAAATAAGTAAAATCTTAAAAAAAAAAAAAAAAAACACAAAGTTAAACATTTGAGGGCGCCTGGGTGGCGCAGTCGTTAAGCGTCTGCCTTTGGCTCAGGGCGTGATCCCGGAGTCCTGGGATCGAGCCCCATGTCAGGCTTCTCCACTGGGAGCCTGGTTCTTCCTCTCCCACTCCCCCTGCCTGTGTTCCCTCTCTCGCTGGCTGTCTCTCTCTCTGTCAAATAAATAAGTAAAATCTTAAAAAAAAAAAAAAAAAGTTAAATATTTGAGGGCGCCTGGGTGGCTCAGTTGGTTAAGCGTCTGCCTTTGGCTCAGGTCATGATCCCAGGGTCCTGGGATGGAGCCCCGCACGTTGGGCTCCCTGCTCGGCGGGGAGTCTGCTTCTCCCCTGCAGCTCCCCCTGCTTGTGCACTCTCTCTGTCAAATAAATAAATAAAATCTTAAAAAAAAAAAAAAAGTTAAACATTTGATCCAGCCATACCACTCCTGAGTATTTACCCAGGAGAAATGAAAATGTATGTCCACTCAGAAGACTTGTATTGGGATGTAGATAATAACTTTTATTTGTAATACCTCCAAACTGGCAACAACTCAAATTTCCATCAGCAGTGGATTAACGATTGTCACCTTTCTTTATAATGAAATACTACTCAGCAATAAAGTCAATGAAGCATTGATACTTCGATAACATGGATAAATCTCTAAATAATTATGCTGAATGAAAGAAGCCAAACAAAAAAGAATACATGCTACATGATTCCATTCTGCATCTACTAAGATGATCGTATGGTTTTTCTTTTTCAGTTGGTCAATATGGTGAATGACATTGACTTTCAAAAGTTAACCTATCTTTGCATTACTGAGATAAACTCCACTTGGTCATGATGTATCATCTTTTTAATTTATTGTTGTATTAAATTGACTAAAATTTTTCTAAGAATTTCTGCATGTGTGTTAATGAGGGTTATTGATCTTTAGTGGTTCCTCCCATGCACCCCGTGACTCTGTCTCATTTTGGTATCAGGGTGATGCTGGCCTCCTGGAATGGATTGGGAAATGTCTTATCCTCTTCAATCTTCTTGGGATAGATTATTGCTCCATGCCCAGTGTCTGGAAAACCATTGTTTCATATATTTTGTCCATGTTTAACTTTTGTTTCCACAGCTAGGAGGGCAAATCCAGTCCCATTTTGATTGGAAATAGAAGTCCAGTTATCCTTAGTGGTTTTTTAAAAATCTTATTTTTCTGGTTGTCTTCCTCAAGAGGGTTGCTTTCGTGCACATGGTTCTACCACAGCCGGAAGCCAAGGTGATTGATCTTTTGAGTCAAGAAACTTTTTCCTTCTTCCAGGGAAATGGACTTCCATTTACCTTTAAAAAAACAGAAGCCCCCTTGCTTTGCTGTTTCCTCTGCAATCTCTTTCAGTTGCTCCATAGACTTTTAGAAACAAAAGCTAGGAAGCCTTGCATGTGCTGCTTTCTGATTTGTTCTCTCTAGTTCCTTTAAAGAAAAAATACCTTGCCATCCACCTCCTAAATGGGGTTAGGGAGAGAAGGGAGGAAAGGAATAAATATAGCATATATTTACCTCTCAGATGTTTTCTAGCCAAACATTTATTCTGCTTCTTCATCCTCAACCCGAGCGAATTAGGCAAGATTGCCACCTCCCCATTCTTTCATGCACTGGTCTGTCGGGTCCTTACTCTGGGCCAGACTCAGGAAGAGGAAGCACAGCTTGGAGCTTAAGGGCCCAGGCTCATGAGACCAACTGTGTTCAAACCCTGGCTGTTTCACTGAAAGGCTGTGTGATTTGGGTGAGTAACTAAGCCTCAGTTTCCTCGTCTGTAAAGCTGGTTCATCATAGCACCTCCTGAGGGGTCCCTGTTGGCCATGGGTTTCCCTGACTGAAGAGCAGTTCTGTGTTTCCCAAAATTCAGAGACTAAGATATTGGGCCTTAATGATAGTTTCTGTGCAGCTTCACCCCCACACCGCACCTTCTTTCTTTCTCTTGGCTCTCTTTTTTCGACTCCTGCGCACATTTTCTCTGTGAGGGTTCGGACTTGGGTGTTGAGGTAACGTGGCTCAGTGTTGTGCACACCCTGCAGACTCACGATGGACCCCCCTCCAAAATTTGACTTGAATGTCAAGACGGGTGGTGCCGCACACTCATCAAGAGGATACGACAAGGTTTATTACTCACATAAGGAGGCTTTCGGGGGAGAGCAGGGTAGGCTCCCCAATCTGGCCCCAAAATGGCTCGAGAGAGGGGAGAGAGACATGCTTGGGGTTTTCTTGTGGTCAGGAAGTGGGGCTGGCGTGAGGGCAGGGGTTTGTATAGTTTGAACTTCTGGCCTGTACCGAAGGGGAGAGCCCCTAGGCCTTCTCATCAGTTTACCCTATATGGGGTGGAAGGGGAAGAGGGAGGGCTAAGGCTTAAAAGCTGTCAGTGGTCCATTGTTGAGAAATGGAGTCAGATTCTACTGCACTCACAGGTTGGAGTTTGTAATTAATCTGCTGTGCAGAGAGTTGCTGCCTGTGAGTCTTAACAATTGTCCCACATGCGAGAGCTTCTCTCAGATGGGGGGAAGAGGAGGAGGAGAGCAGGGAATTTATATATCATTTATGTGTCACAACCCAGACACGTACAATTTTAAGTTGATTTTCCATAAATGATCCCCTGATGCTTTCTAACCCAATGTCCACACAAAGATGAAGCCTAACTCACACTTGTCTTGCGCAGTGCCCAGACAGCAAGCCCCAGTCTGGGATTTCCCTACCTCTCTGGAATTTATGGCGCTTCACTGAGGTGTGAGTCTGGGCTGAGGATGAGTGCCTGTCTCCACTTCCTGGCTGCTCTGAAATGGTTTTGTGTCCCCTTCCTGCACGGCAAGACTGTCTTCCCTGCCAGACCCTTCTTCCCTGGGACAATATCCTTCAGTGATGTGACCAAGTCTCACTAGTTTAAGAGTTGGGGCAGGGGTGAGGGTGAGGTAGGGAATACCCAATAAATTACTAAGAGAGAAAGAAAGTAAAGGGAATATTTTTTTAAAATGAGTTTCCTGTGTATCTCCTGTCAAAAGGCAAGTTTCTCTTCTATTCCATTTCAAATAAAACTTTAAGGGGTGCCTGGCTGGCTCAGTCAGTGGAGAATGAGTCTTGGTCTCGGGGTTGTGAGTTCAAGCCCCAGGTTGGGTGTGGAGATTACTTAAAAATAAAATCTTGAAAAAATAACAAAATAAAATAAAATAAAACTTTAAAGTGCTCTTTGTTTTCTTTATTTGTCAATTCTCCGTGCTAATTTTCATTTTGTTTTTCTTGTTTAGGTTTTACTGCTGCATATCCAACACAATCCTCCATTCCTTTTAAAAGCCAGACTTCAACAGTTCCAGAATCAGAAAAAAAGGGATTCAATAGTCAAGCCAAGAGATTTTATCATAAAAAGGTAATGACATCGTCTTAGACGCTCTTTACAGTTAGTCTGGGTTTGAGCTTCAGGGGACAGGCACTCAAGTCGGGCTGGTGCAGTTGTCCCTAGGACCAGTAGAGGGCAGTGTCACCCAAGGAGCCACAGCCTCCTCTCCCATTGCGCGCTCTGAAGGAATTTTAAGAATGGGTTGGGAAGGTATTAGATTCAGAGACAACAACAGCATCTGGACTTATCGTGCCACATTGAACCCCAAAAAAAATTTTTAAGAAGAAATGTATTTTAAAATTTATTATAAAAGTATAAAATTCAAAAATTGCAGGTATATGAAGTAAAAGGTAAAACTCCTTTTCTCTCCTCTCTCCCCCAGCTTCACTCCTTCTGACAGGAGAGGAAATAACAAGGTTTTCTTCAAGTAACATACTAGTAAAAATAAAAGAGTCGAATAAATTTAAAATTACCTTTGTGATGACGGCCCCCCTCTTTTTAAAAACTTCCTTTAACAGTGTATTATTACTGTTCCTGTTTGTTTTTCCTCCATGCTCACCCTCTTCCCCACATATTTCTATGTCCCTTTTCCTCTTTGACCTGGAAAATTCAGCTTGGCTCCTTGTCATCGGGCAGCTTGGGATTTCATTGGGTAAAGGCCCAAGGGTCTAACCTTCTCCTCTTTCACCAGCAGGGGGCTGAAGCACCTCACAGACGTCCTTAGAGTCTTTAAAATCTTCATTCCTTCATTGCTTTAACCAAGATCTTTAGAATTACATTCTTTTGAAGGAGTCATCATCTCAGCTACCTTTTGCTGCATTCTGAAAATGTTTTTGATCCCATAACCTTGCCACGATGGCGGAGAGGGAAGGAGATGCAGCTTCTGAAGGCAAGTGAGTCAGGAAGGACTGGGGGGGCGGGGCTCAGAAAGCCCCTCTGCCCCTCCGCCTGTCCTGCTTTGTAAACAAAAACGCTGAACGAGAGAACATTTAAGTTCCTTTCACTTCTAACATTTTAGGATTCTAAGAAAGCAAATAATATGCTTTTTTTTTAATGCACACGTGCATACACACACACACACACACACACACACACACACACACACTTTTAATTACTTGAAGGTTTTCCCCAAAGACGGTAAACAAGGTATTTGCGCGGGAGTTTTTCTCTCTTCTCCCTCTAGTTTCTGTATCTGTTTTAACTGTCCCTCTTTCTGTCTCTTCTGTTCGGTGTCCCATTGGTCAAGCTGGAACACTTGCAATCCAGCTTCCAAAAAATATAATAGCAACCACCTTTTACTGATGCTGTCTATGTGTGCAATCATTTTTAGACCATATCTCTAATCCCCAGAACAATGCTGAAAGGATGGGTTTATTATCTTAATCTAACAGGAGAGGAAATGAAGCTTAGGAACGTTAAATGACCCACCCAGGGTCATACAGCACAGGGCTTGGCACCGAAGAGGCCCTACGTAAATATTTGCTGAATCAACGTGGAGAGAATTAGACCTCAAACCCAGGTCTAGCTCACTCCGAAGCCTCATGTTCTTTCCACACACTACCACACCCCCTTTTGTGGCCTGCAAAGCTACACATTCGATTTATGAAAGTCAGCAGGTATGTTTCTGAATAGACCTCAACAGAACAGTCCAAGCTCAAGAGAGGGAGAGATGTCGAGCAATGCGCTTCGCTGTTCTGCATGATCTAGTTCTGAAGACTCATATCCAGAAACCAAATGGGCCGGCGTTTCGAGTGAGCCTGCCAGCTACTACTGCTTTCAGAAAAGTCTCTGCTGAAGGAACCAGTGGCAGCCAGCCAAAGCGACAGGCGGCATCAAATACAGAAAAGAAATCGCTCAGGAATTCGATTCTCACTTTCCAAAGAGAATCACGTTGGTTTGACATATGGAAACTTTCATCTAAGTACTTGAAAGCCTTCTGTAAATAAGTATGTCAATAACTTTGTGGCAAGAGCATGGGATTCATAAATCAGGTTCCCTGCGATCTGCCCCATTAAAGAGCTGTGTGCCTTTAGACAAGTCACTTGGTTTTTCTGAGCTTCCATTTCCTCATCTGAAACATAAGGAAGATTTGGGCTATATAATTTTTTAGGTTCTTGAAGCTGTAAAAAGAGAAAAAAAATGTTCTTGTCCCAGGTTCATTATTCTCATTTTTCTTGAGGGACACGGACATTGAGAAGTTAAAGATGTTAACATCACCCAATAATTTAGTGAGGCAATACAAATTAAAAACAGATTTTAAAACTCTGGTGTTTCACCACCCTTCTTAAGAACATTAATCGTCCACACCCTGTGCCTGATCTCATAACTTGGTTGTATTCTTGCATTAGTTCTGTGACCCACTTAGCACATCTTTAACACAGAGAATCCATGTCCTGTGAAATGTGCACTTACCTTATCAGCCTAACCCTGTGGGGAAACACTGCCCAGCTCCCATCCCCATGCAACTCAGTCCTGGGTACAGGAACCCTTCACAGAGCTCGGCGTCGTGACTGGCAATTTGTACTTCTAGAAATGAAGTCTGCTTCCCTGCACATCTTATGATTATTTACAGACGTGCTGGTAACTCCGTGTGCATGAAGGGACATGCCTCACCTGGGACAGACACGGAGCCCAGGAGCCCGATGGACGTTTTCTTCGTCCACCTCCCTGTTTCCCATTTCCCTCTGCATGGTGGTCACTGCTTTCCATGCTACGTAACACTAGTAATGTCTTCGCGTCATTTTAAGAGCAAGGCTGTTAAAATAGGCCCTTGCCGGGGATCACTGTTCCGTGATTCTAAACCTGATTTATCCCTTCCAGGCCCCAATGAATGAATGCTGGTAGCATATGGGCACTGTATTCTCTAGCTGGGAGAATTTAAAGATATATGTTGATTTTATATGTAGCCTGACAGTAAATCCACCTTCCCAAATGGTAAGCAGGCCCGTGTTTAATGTGCGATGAAATTGTATCAAGTTAATACTGTGTCACTCGCTAACTTGACAAGGCACTGGGGACCAGGGATATTTTATACATGAAGGAGATTTAAGTGAAAGGAAGTTCAGTTTGCAGGGGCCACCATGTTCAAGGGGATAATTAGCCCAGGTGTGCATTCAGCTGCGTGTTTGGACCACAACAGGCTCTGCCTGACCTTTCTGTTCCGGAAGCCTGACTTCTCCCTATGGGTCCCTGGCATGCCTCCCTAAGGAGTCTGCAGTCCCTGTTCCTGGAAATAGCAAACACTTGGCTGGCACCGACGGCATGCCAGGCACCCCTCCGAAGACTTTTGCATTTATTAACTCATTTAATCCCCATAATAACCCTGTGAGCTGAGTCTCATCATTATCTCCGCTTTTACGTAATGACCCAGAGACACAAAGAGGGTTGAGTGACTCGCACAGCCAGAGTCAGGCAGAGCGAGGACGGACACAGACGGCAGCCCCTGGTTCCCAGACACTGTGCCCCCACGTCTCCTGGGGACAGAAGCAGGGACACCCTCCTCTGTGCTCTGACAGTCACTCTCATGCCCCTGGCCGCCTTCTGCTTGGCCTGATGGTAGTGGGTGTGCAAGTCGGGGCCCTCCATCCCAGTCTAGAACGTGTTAGCTGCTAACAGGTCATGCTGTATCCTTGCACCTTGGCCTGGGCTCCGGTCCGCAGTGGCCTTCCACATGTGTTTGTTGAGTTGTGTTTCTGCCGATATGCCACTCAGGGGACTTCAAGGGGCTGCTAATATGCTGACACCAGATTTGAGCAAGAGGAAGGCTCTGAAAAAGAGAAGCAGGTGTGCACTTGGGGATAATACCCACAGTAACCAATGCTTCAAAAATGCGGGTTTGACTTCTCTTGTCTTTGTTTCCAGCCCAACCCACAGGCCCAGCTGTGGGCAAACAGCTGGTGCCCATTTTCATCTGTCAGGTGGCCAGTGTCCCACTGCCTGGCTTCCCCAAGCTTACCTGAGCGACTAAGAAAAGATCTCCTCAAGGGACCTCATCCTATTTTCCTACTCGCTCCCTTAGGGCTCCCAGGGACCTTTCATGGCTGACACCCTCCCCCATTCTGAACGAAACAGTGGTGTTCCCTTGCGTGGAGTATGCTCGCTGCCTCTTTCCTTTTTCAGCTGTGATCAGAGGTGCGGGAACTTTGAAGCCAGGCAGAAACATACGTGGGGTGAGGCAGGGAGGGAGAGAAGGCAGGAAGGGGGAAGGGCGTCTTACAAGGGGCACATCTCAGAGTCAGAGACGGTTTGAACCAGAAGGGCTTCAGTGACCTGGAATCCCCAGGCTCAGCAGCAGGGCCCTTGCTGTGACAGTGTCTCCCTGTGCAGCCCGCTGGTAAAGGTGCCCTGCTGCTCAAAGCTGCTGCCCACTCTAGCCTGGGCTAGACCTCAGGAATGTGGTCTGAAAACCACAGATCTTGACACCCCTTGCAGGTTCACAGTTGAGGGCCCTGAGGTCCGGGGAGGGGACATGCCCTGGGGGCCGATGGCAGCTCTCCCACCATGGAGTCCGTGCTGTCCTCATCACTTTGGCCACGTCAACCTGAGTAAAAGATCTCTGGCTTCGATGAAGTCAACAGGGTCGATGGACACATGGTCCTGAGACCGTAAGCCTAGAGACATTTGTAAAAAGAGATTGTTCCCTCAAGAGCCCTAAGTTCCTGTATGGTAACAGTGCNCCAGTGGACTTAGCACAGCACAGGGCTCTTCCTGTTAGATACTTCTAAGCCCTTCAGCAGACCCCTAATTTTCATTCACCTTGTGCACTCCTGAGAAACGCCAGCTCGCCAGCCCCAAAATGGACCAGAGCAAGGTGGAATATCTTTGAAGAGCAAAAGGCAGCTCTAGTGGGGCCTTTAGCCAATGACCCAACAGAGACTAAACTTCCCAAGCCAAGAAACAGTTTGACAAATCATTGATTCGAAAGTATTAATTGGACAGAATTTCCGAAATCTGGACTAGAAAATTCAGGCTATGTAGCTGGCTCCAGGCTGGCAGACTTCAAGCTTCCTGTAACCTACGGACATATTGGCGGGGGGGGGGGGGGGGGGGGGGGGGGNGGGGGGGGGAGAGGGGGAGGAGGTACACGCCCCACTCCCTGTTGCCTCCTCCTCATTACCTGTCCAACCTATCCCAGGGTCAAGTGAACGTAGACCTTTGTCCCATGCTTGGCACCTACAGGGGCTGCCATTTGGGACTCTAATCCTTCAAAAGGGCTCTCAAAGATCATTTCAACCAAATGTCACCCAGATGCATGTTGGGTCGAGGGGTGGGAGCACATCAGCCAGTCCTCTCTTGGTCAGTCCCACTCTCATGGTCTTTAGCCCCCATGGGAAGGTTTGGCTCCGTGGCGGGCAATGCCAAGAGTAGCGGCCACACACCAGCACTGCTCTCACTGCTCTGTGTGTATCGACTCATTTAATCCTCACACTGTGGGGCAGGCCTGGGAGACAACAGTATGACATCCACATCGTCCTCTCAGCGTTCATCAAGCCATCAGTAGAGCTCAGTTAAATAGTTCTTTTCCTGGTGGTGCAGTTGTTAAGCGTCTGCCTTCGGCTCAGGGCGTGATCCCGGTGTTCTGGGATCGAGCCCCACATCAGGCTCCTCTGCTATGAACCTGCTTCTTCCTCTCCCACTCCCCCTGCTTGTGTTCCCTCTCTCGCTGGCTGTCTCTCTCTGTCAAATAAATAAATAAAATCTTAAAAAAAAATAGTTCCTTTTCCCTTCTCCCTCCCCACACCCATTTTTGCTTTGTTTGTTTATTTGGTTTTTGCCCTCTGGTGTGGTCTTGGCCAAGAAACCAAGGCTAAGTTCACCCCCGTTGCGACCTGGATTCTTGTTTTGAGGATCTGCTCTGAGAGGCCCAAACTCACCAGGTCACAAAAGGTTAGTCATCAGAACTCTTATCCCAGAGGTGAAAGGCCTGGATTTTTATTGCCTTCCCAGCCAGCCATTCACCAACCCTTCTAGCAGTTGGAGGAGAAGGCCTGAAGTCTCTGCAGTTGGAGGTTTCCCTCCAAGGAGCTTAGAAACCTACCTGCGTGATGTATGAAGGTTGTGACATGCTGGTAAACCAGCTCTCCCCTCCACGAAGGAAAGTTCTGATTTATAGCATTTGCCAATTTCTGCGGTGTAAATACTCCCACCTTGCTTTCAAGCTACCACTAGCAAAATCTCTGACACCCTAACAGCCACCCTCTCAAGCTGCCCTGGGCCAGCTCCGGCACATGGCTGCCTGGATGAATCTGAATCTCTTCCTAGAGATTCCTTAAGAGCCAACAGGCAGCCCTCTCTCCCTTTAGGCTAAGAGGTGACATCCCTCTTCATATCTGGCCTGGACTCAAACCAGTTTGCAACGCAGCAAAATCAAAATGTGGTCAAGGTCCAGTGGGGTTGCTGGATTTAGCAAATAAAAACACAGGATTTCTAGTTCATTTAGAATTTCAGATAAGTGACAATTATTTTAGTATAAGTATGTCCCAAATATTGCATGAGACATACTTACACTAAAATAGCTTTTCATGGTTTATCTGAAATTCAAATTTAACTGGCCAGGGTGGGAGCGAGGAGCCTTGCATGTCTTGTATTTTATTGGGCAACCCCAGCTCCTCAGACACGTGTAGGTGCCCGGAAAACGTGTGTGAACTGATGGCGGTGTTGAGTGTGGCAGCGGACTGGATGCCAGTGGTGTGCGTCTTCCTTGTTCACTGTTGAAACCTGAGAGAGTCACGGTGACATGTCCTGCCTCAGCTCCTCCTTGGTTTAGGGGCTCTTCAAGCTAAGAGGCACCCAAAGGCATTGAGTCCGATGTCTCTGATTTACAGACGAGGAAACTGAGGCCCCGCAATGTGACTTGCTCCAGGTCACTTAGCTAGCAACAGTATTGAGACTAAAATTTCCTGATTCAAAACTGTGCGATTTTTTTTTCTTTTATCCTGCACATCCTCATTTGAAAATCAGTTTGGTTTAATGGGCAAGAGTAGGCTCCATATGTTTGGTGGGGGTGGGCAAAATGGGTGAAGGGAGTCAGAACGCAGAAACTTCTAGTTAGAAAATAAGTCAGGGGATGTAACGTACAGCATGGCAACCACAGTTAGCGACACTGTATTGCACTTTGGGAATTGCTAAGAGTAGATCTTAAAAGTTCTCATGAGAAGACAAAAATTCTGCAACTGTGTATGGTGATGGATGCCGACTGGACTTACTGTAGCGATCCCTTTGCAGCGTGTACAAATATCGCATCATGCCGAAACTAATGTTATGTGTCAATTATACCCCAGTTTAAAAAAAAAAAAGAGTAGACTTTGTACTAAGACCGCCTGGGTTCAAATTCTGGTCCTGACAGTTACTAGCCATGAAACCGTAGGCCTTATCTCTTTTGGTCCTGTCTTCCCGTCTTTAAAATGGGGATTAAGGGGTGCCTGCGTGGCTCAGTGGGTTAGGCATCTGCCTTTGGTTCAGGTCATGATCTGAGGGTCCTAGGAGAGAGTCCCACATCTTGGCTCTGCACTCAGCAGGGAGTCTGCTTCTCCCTCTCCCACTCCCCCTGCCTGTGTGCACTTTCTCTGTCTCTGTCAAATAAATAGATAGAATCTTTAAAATAAATTAATTAATGAATTAATTAAATGGGGATTGAATGAGTTACTGCATGTAAAGTACTCAGAACAGTGCCTGGCACACAGTGAGCGGCCATGCAATAAATAAATGCTAGCCCCACGAACAGCCCCCTAGAAAAATCTGTTCCTTTTTTCCCTGTAGCTCCTTGAATCTGCTCCCACATGCCGATGTCTTCTGAACTTGGCCTAGGGCCCTGGTGCACCTGGTTCTGCTGCCCGTCTCATGGCCTGCCCCACTCTCCCTGGCGATCAGCCCCCACTCTGTGCACCTGAGATCATCATCGCCTGCAAAGTGGGAATCAGCACCCCTGCACCCACCTGCTTTGAGCAACGCTCAAGGGATTCACTGCGTTTAAAATCCACAGAGAAACCTGTTGATCTCACTGACGGCCCTACCCCGTATCCTAAACCATAATCAGACACTGCTCAGGCCAGACTGGGAAGTCCTGGGACGCCCTGGTGGCACCTTAGGCTTTCTTTCTGCCCTGAGGAAGGTAGTAGCAATGGTGGCGGCAGGATGAGCCTGGGGGACAGAGGTTGGACAGAGGGAGCTCTGCAGTCAGGCTGCCTGGATTGAAATCTGGCCTTCGCCATTTACTAGATGTGGACCCAATGTCTCTGGGCCTTACTTTCCTTAAAACGGACTTGATAACACCCCTGTTGCAGATTTTGTGTTCATCACGTCCTTAGCACTGAATTCAGGTACTGCCACTTATAGCAGTAGGATGTTGGGCAAATTCATCGCCACTTGCCTCAGTGTCTCCATCTGTAAAATGGGGACAGTAACCCTTTCCTCGTCGGAGGACTAAATGAAGCAAACTTTGAAAAGCTCGTGGCATCAAGGGGGCACCCAGTAAACTCTCAAGACAGTGGAACATCCTTATCATTTCATGCCACTTGCTTGGCCAACTTCTGTCAACATACTCTTCCCCCTGGTAGCTAGCATGGGAAGTGAGATGAAAGCTCAATTAACTGCAAAAGCAGAAATGAGCTTAGAAATCAGGCCTCTGTTTATTCCTCTCTCTCATACCTGCATCATTTAGCATTTGAGCCGCACGAGCCTGCCTCTTTTTATTTGCGAATTAGACATGGTCTTGTTTGGGATGAAGGTTGTTTTTGTTTCATTTTGCTTTATAAACAGAAACACTCCCTGATTTCTCTTCTGAAAGGCTGAGGAGGAAGCTGAGTCAGGTGGGTGTGGTTAACGTGAAATCGGTCATCGTTTCTTCACCTTGGGCTTGGCTTCCCCAATCAGGACACACTGACCCGCATATCAGCCGCACTGAGCATCCCATCTTATGCTCATTTCTCTGATGGCATGAAAAAAACAACAGCATTCTTCCGGAATGCAGGGCGGCATGGTGGAGAGAGCCAGATCCAGGCTCCGGGTCCCAGACCCAGGCTGGAATTCCACCCCCCTGCGCTTGGTAACTGAGACAGTGAGCGGGCAGGCTAGGAAATGCGGGGGCCAGCCTATCACCTATGAATTGGTGGTGGTGCCTGTCCTGGAGGATTACAGTGAGGCCAAGTGTTAATGGACATAAAGCTTGCGGAAATGCACCGTGGAAATGAGTGTACCTCAGTGACACCCCGTTCTCTTCCTTTTAGGATAGCATCCCAGGTCCGGGGTTCTACGATGTCATTCACCAATCTCCAGTGTTCAACAGTGCCTCATTGTCTAAGAAAGGGACGTGCACTTTTCCCTCTATGGTGAGAACCCCTTGCTTGAGTAAGGCCATTAGCGGATCAGTAATTTCCTTCATCCATTGCGCAAACATGTATCGGACAACTGGTCCCTTCTCTCCAAAGGCTGTGGTTTTAATTAGAAGAGTAACGGCTGCCTCAGGTGTCACGCAGGTAAATTAGAGCCTGTGTCTTTAAGTAATTCCCCCCACACACACATTGCCAGAGTGAGAAGAGAGGCTAGAGGGATATTCAGAACCTCAGCATCCACGTCAATTTTGTCATCATGGAGCAAACTAGGCAGATGTTTCCCTGAGATTTTTAGGTACCAGGGAAAAGATCTCACCCTAATAGGGTGTTTTACACCACTCGGTCTAATTGGGTTATTCAAGTTATTGAGAAATCTGCTGGGAGCAAAAAGAAAGCAGGCAACAGGCTGAAATGGAATGATCTTCCTCCCTTTCCTACTTCCCTTCTTTGTAAGATGTGGGTCTTTATCTTTGTGGATGGCTCTTAAGAATCAAGGAGCTATATGAAGTGCCAGTGTCCCTGACCAGACTTGGACAAGGATTTTTTTTCTTTTGCTCTTAATTTGAGTATAAATTGGCAAGAAGAAGAGATATAGCAAGGGAAAGAGGTCAAACCGGGGTAAGACTAGCTGAGATAGGAAAATGAAAAAGAATGCAAACACAAACTAGCATGAACAAAACACATGCCCTCTGTCCCTTTAAAAATTATAATAATCTCTTGCAAAGATGTATTATAATGCCTGACACTGGAACTGATTTCAAAACAAAACAAAACACCACACAAAGGGTCCATTTAAGACACGTTGGATGCAGCCACTTACTGGAATTTGACTTTGGCAGAGCTGACTTTGGAGCTAGCTTCCCATCAGCGGAGACATGGAAATCACCCAGGCCCCCAGCAAGCTCACAGAACAACCATGCCTCTGCCTCTTTTTCTGCCCCAAGCCCTGCAAATAAAGGGACCTGAAAGCAATCGGCAACAGAAGTGCCATCTCACGAAGTCTTGGCACAGGAAACAAGACTTAAGACCTAAGCCTGACTCAGCTGAGGCTTCTCGATGTGGCCTCAAGCACGTCACCCTTCTGTGTCCCTATTACCTTATAAAAGTGGAGACTCCCTGGAGGCGCTGGGCAAATTGCAATGAGTGAAATGCTCTTTGAAACTGCAGAGCATTGTAAACATGTTAAATATGATGAGTGTTACCACCTGAGTCACAAATAAGACCTCCCGCACCTCCTTGGTTTTCTCTCTGAGAAATTCTCTGCTGTAGAGTGGCACTGCCCATTCCTGCTTGGTGCCAAAGAAGGGACGCAATGAGAGCGCACGATCAATTCCCTGGTAGGCTTTGTGTGCAGTAACTTTCCAAACGAGGAGGTTGGGCCATCTGGAGGAGAAGAGGCTCAAGGGGAGGTCCAAGTATTATAGAATCTAATCACACCTGTCAGGTCCTTAAAAAATTCAGGTCAAACCCAAAAGAAAGCAGACATGGAGTTATGGAGGCTTCCCCTCCCCACTTTGATGGATAGGAATTTATATTTATAGACATTTAGGTTCCTGTAACCAGCCTGCAGTGGCTGATGGAGATCTGTTAGGAGACCCCACATCTTACCTACTTCCTTTCTGCGCGGATATGAATTTCATGCCTTTCCCCTCCTCCCATAGTGACTTTCACACTAGGCACCTCCTCCATTTCTTGATCTGAGGACCCTGAGGGTGTGAAAAGTAGACCTTGCCAGAGAAAGATCTGCCTGACTGACACTGGTATAGCCAGGAAGAGAGTGATTGTAGGTGAGGCTGACCAAAAACTCTGTGGATCTATAAATTCTAGAAACTTCCTGATGACTGTTGGAACCACTACACCCAACCTTTGGAGAGGACCTGTCATCTCGCTAAGTCCAAATAATTTAAAGAGCTTCATTAATGTATTCTAAATCTTTGCTCCAGGATTATTCATGAGGCTGATGGAAGGTTAAATGGGGGCAGGTGGGAGGAGAATTTCACGGTCTTTCTCTATTTGTATGGTGGCAGGAGTTGTTCTGGAAAAATTAGTAGGTGCTGGAGAAAGGTTCGCGAATGCCAGCATGTGGCCAGATTGGAACCCACAGGCCCGCCAATTAAAAGAAAGTCAAGGGGTGGGGAGGGTTGCGTGAGTGTTATTTCAGCTCTATTCTGAGACAAATTCTATTACAATGCTTTATGAAACTTGGCTTCAAATGAACAATTAGAATAATTTTTCCCCAAAAGTGTGTTTGTAGGTGTTCTAGGACAAAAAGATTTTATGATCCAGTAAGTTTCAGAGAGGCTGGGTAAGTCAAGTTAGGTTTGTTTATGGTAGGACTTCTCAGGGTACTTAATACGGTGGTGTGTATTATGAGTCTTCAACATGGGAACATGCTATGAGTCTTCTCAAATTTATTTGGCTCTGGAACTCTCTCCCTGCTTCTGCCACCATCAACACTCACTTATCTTATAGGACTGGTATGCCAAGGAACATTCTGGGAAATGGTGCTTTAGAAAAATGTGCTTGCCTCTCTGTCGGCTGAGTCAGGATAGACATGCTACAATCGGGATCACTGGGGGTGGTTTCCCCTTACCAGCCTTTACCAGCCTTCCTTGATGGAAGTGAAGAGGAAAGATGTGTCTATTCCATTGGGCAGAGGAGAGAGAGGGTACTGATTCTCCTTGAACTAGAACATCCCACAGTCAGTCATTCATCAGCTGATCATCTTGTAAATGAAAACATACATTGCTTTATCCCTTTTGAGTTTTCCTTTTTAGAATGGAATATCTAATCTACATCACCTAGTGGGGGCAGACAGGTGCTAATGTTGGTTCCACCCCTCAACTAGCAGACGAAGTCCAGTGGCCTCATCCCTAAAGTGGGGATAATCATAATATCCACTCCCCAGGTTTTCCAAGAGGATTAAATGCAACAGCCCATGAAAAGCACCCAGTTAACTATTGCCCGAAATGCAAAGAGCACAGAGGGCTGGGGGTAACCTTCCTTCTGGGAGCATCGGTGAATCCTGACAATTAGGAGAGGCTGACTGGGACTTGAACCCAGGTTAGACTCTGAACAGGTGAGACTCTGGACAAGAACACATTTGCCCCAGGGAGCACATCCACCTGGGTGGTCCATAGACTATATGTCGAGAACCATTGCCATCAAGCTCAGGGTGAGGGGTTGGTGGGGGTGTGGGTTAACACCGTCCCACAGCCTCACTGGCTTTCTGTGCTTGTGTAAGTATTGACCTCTGCCCAGCTGAGGAAACCCAGGGTGATGTTCTCAAGCTCTTAACCATAAAATTATGAGAATTTTTTGTTTGTTTGTTTTATCAGGCTCCAATACTTGCCATACTATCCTAGGGTAAAGTGATGTTATCACCTAGTTTCTATGGCTTTTGCCCCTTTTCATTTGGCAAACATTCTGTTTGTTTTGTTGGGTTTTTTTTTTTTAACTGAAAATAGTTTGTTAGGGCTTCCAGGAAGGAATAGGATTGGTTCTACTGAAAGAAAAAAAATGTAGTGTTCTATGCGATCAGCAATTAGGGGGCACCTGGGTGGCTCAGTCAAGCATCTGCCTTTGGCTCAGGTCATGATCCTGTGGTCCTGGGATGGAGTCCTGCATCCCGCTCCCTGCTCAGTGGGGAGCCTGCTTCTCCCTCTCTCTCTGCCCCTCTCCCTGTTCGTGCTCTCTCTCTCATTCTCCCAAATAAATAAATAAATCTAAAAAAAAAAAAAAGAAATCAGCTATTAGGTGGAGGGTAGGAGGCATGGGTGGACAGCAAGCCCCATCGACCCTTGTGCCTTTAAGACATTAGAAGCAAATTTGTTATTTAGGCAATTCAGATTACTTAATCTTAGAAACAAGGCGTGAGGTTTTACTCAGAAGGAAAGCCTCGGCTGGAGGAAAAAAGTCTAAAGCTTCCCATCGTATAAATTACCCAACAGCTGATGAGTCAAGGGTAAGTGCCCTGAAACGGGATTGGGTGGCAGTGCATTTATGGCAAAATTATTTTTGCCAAGTCCCAAATGTAAGATGAATAATTTGAGTTAGTTTACAGAAGTTGAAACAGGTCAGAACTTGCGTTCTCGAAGAGCAAATCCTCAAAGCCTGAGGTCAGTTTATTGTTGCTACCTGCCGGAGTTTCAGCTTTCACACAATGCTTCTAGACCTAGCGCTGGGCTCCATTCCTCTGACATCTGGCCTGTGGAGCCAGGAGATGATGTGAGAGTGGCTGATGCCTTTGGCTTTCTCCTTGCAGCGCTCCCGATTGGACACCATCATTTCTAAATACCCTGCAGCTAACGCGTACACCATCCCTTCATGTTTTGTCTCGAAGAAAGACTTCAGTAATTCCTGTTCCAGCATGTTCCAGTTGCCAAGCTTTGCCAAAGTCCTCAAATTTGAAACTCCTGCACCAAACCAGTACAATGTAAGAACGTCGTGTGCTCTTGTTAAATATATACTGAATGAATGCTTTCCTAAAATAAACGAAGGTGGGCGACGCTTTGGGAAACAGCACCCTAATGCGATTGATAAACCAGGTAGCATTTGTTGACTGCCCAGCAGGTACATAAGGCTGAGCAAGGCTTTATGGAGAATTGGCAGAACCCAGAGAAAAATGTGAGCAGCACAGAGGTCAGGGGGAAGCAGTGGGAAGACCACGCCCTGGAGAATACTTACTATAATCACTCCTACTACAGAACCTTTCTGGGACAGTATTCTCATCTGTAAGAATTATTATTTTCTGCATTACCTGCAGTCACTATCCATTTACTGCTTGGGTTTTTATAGGGAAAAGAAGCTTCCCTATTTCCATATCAGAAACTGGGTTTTTTTTTTTAAGATTATTTATTTATTTATTCGACAGAGATAGAGACAGCCAGCGAGAGGGAACACAAGCAGGGGGAGTGGGAGAGGAAGAAGCAGGCTCATAGCAGAAAAGCCCATAACGCCGGGATCATGCCCTGAGCCAAAGGCAGACGCTTCACCGCTGTGCCACCCAGGCGCCCCAGAAACTGGGTTTTTAACAGTAATGCTCCGCCAATTACAATCACTTTGTCGTTATGGAAGCAGAACGGTATGATTAATAGTTAAAAGATGGAGTCAGGTTCAAATGTCGACTGTGCCACTTTCTAACTGTGTGGCCCTGGGCATGTCCCTTCAGCTTTCAGGACTCAGGTTATTGATCTGCAAAGTGGGGAAACGTGTCTACTTCATAGCGTTAATGCAAATATTATACTAGGTCATCTGAGCTGACTGCTTAGCCCAGCCGCTGCCGCACAAGGACTCCACCGTCCGTGGAGATCGGCAGGGCTGCCTCTGGGGGAAGTCACGTTACCTCCTGAGCCTCAGCTGTAAAATGGAATCAATTATACTCACCCTATAGGGTGATGACGAGAACCAAATGAGACAGCAAATGTGGAAACCCTCTAAAATACGTAAGAAATGAATTGTACATAGGTATTCATATTATTATGACATATTGCAAAATATTTTGGTCTTAGAGTACGTCATCTTTAATTTCCTATTTCTTTTATGATACTTATAAACAATATTTATATTTCTGACTACAAAGACTCTGCCGACCTTCTGTGATCGATCCAATCAATTATAATGTGCTCAAAACGATACATGTGCTGCTAGGCTGGCACTGTCCAATAGAAATATAATGGTAGCCACATACATCATTTAAATCTTGGGCACCCGCGAGGCTCAGTCAGTTAAGCGTCTGCCTTCAGCTCGGGTCATGATCCTGGGGTCCTGGGATCAAGCCCCACATCGGGCTCCCTGCTCAGCTGGGAGTCTGCTTCTCCCTCTCCCCCTCCCCCCAACTCGCGCTCTCTCTCTCTCCCTTTTGGAAAAAGAAATAAATAAAATCTTTAAATCTTCCCAGTAGCCACATTTGAAAGTACAAAGGAACAGGTGAAATCAATTTTAAGAATAGATTTTATTTAACCTAGTATATGCAAAATACTATTTCAATGTCTAATCAATATAAAAATTATTAATTATACTTACGATTATACATATAATTATAAATAAAAATAACTAATGTTTTACATTCTTTCCATCTATCTTTACAATCCAGTGTGTGTTTTATACTTTCAGCACATCTGAATTTGGATCAGCCTTGTTTCCAGTGCCCCATAGCCGGTGGCTACTCTGTTAGCAGCATGTCTCTGGACAGTCTTCCCCTGGGATAATCAGAGCCTGAAAATAGTGATGATGATGAAGTCCTTTTCCAGGCCTATGTACTGTTCTAAGCATTATGCATTCATCTTATGTAATAGGCATGAGAATCCATGAAATGGGTTCTCTCTTTTTTCAGTTTCTGGAAGAGGAGGCTGATGCTCAGGGAGGGGAAGGGATTTGCCCAAAGTCGTCCTGCTCAAAGGGACCATTTGCCTATCCGTGAGCACAGGTAAGTGGCTGAGGTCTCGAGCTGGAGCTGCTCTGTGCTACACCGGTGAAACTGCTCAGATTCCAGTGGGGACCTCAAGACGAAACTAGTAAACAGGCAAACAAAATAATTACAAACTGTGGACAGCTTTGAGGCAGACGAATAGTTGGAGCTTGAGAGATAGAATATGTGGGGAATATGGGGGATGACAGCATCATGTACTTTAGACTGGGTGGTCAGAGAGGGCTGAGGCTGAGACCTAAGAATTGAAGGAAGAGCCAGCGTTGAGGGAACAGTATGTGCAAAGGTCCTGGGACAGCAAGCAGCTGAGCCTTGGGGAACTACAAGAAGGTAGCTGGAGTAGCATTAGCTAGGAGGAGAGGTGGGTAAGGGGAAGCCAGACAGATAGGCAGGGGCTAGATCATTCAGGACCCTAAAGACCCTGGGAGAGATTTGGTTCTCTATGGGAAGGCTTTGAGGGGGATGACATCATCTGGTATACTTTTTAAAAAACTCCCTCCAGCAGCAGTATGGAGAATGGACCACCATTCAGGTGAAGAGTGGATTTTGAAAAACCAGTTAGGAGACTATTATGCTAATAGGAGAGAGGTCAAGGCCTGGTCCAAGAAATTGATGATGTTCTTGGCCATTGCACCTTTGCCATTCCTGAGAGAGGGAGTTAGTGTTTCATGCATCTGCCAGCACAACCCACTGTGCACTCCTTCACCCGGCTTCACATCTCCAGTGCCCCACACAGGTCCTGGTATGCGGTACACTTACAGTAAATGCTTATGACGTTGAAGGAATTACCCCCAGTAGTATATAGTCGTTAATCTAGAAAAGACAGCTTCCCAAGTCAGAGCTCAGACCTTCTGCCAATGGATTGATTTTAAGAATGTGGTTTTGTTGATTATTGTTTTAATGAGACTGAAACTAATTCATGTTCTTCATTAAATATATTCAAGCATTTTAGAAATCCATGAACTGGAAAAGCAGAATTCTCTTCTAATTTTGCCCTCTCAAGCAAACCACCATCAAAAACAGGTGCAATTTCTTTCATAGTCTCTTCCTCCTCCCTTACTCCAGTATTAGGGTTATGTTGTCCATGGTACACATGCATTTTCCATTCAACTAGAGCCTGGTTTTTTTTCCCTATGGTGGTACAGTAAACCTGCTGCTTTTTTCCCCCCCAACCTGCCAGTGGAGCTAGCTGACTGTTTTCCTCGTCTAATGGTGAAATCTTCCAGTGAAACAGACTCCAAGTGTACAAAAATTCTCCCTCTTTCAGTTGTTTTTCTGTCTGGGTGAGGAATAAGGCTGAAGTCGTGTTTTGTCTACAGGAGGCTTTTTTCAGATCTGGAGAACAATGGTTGAGTCAACTGGCAAGAAGCAGAAATGTGGTAATCCTGTTAGCCACACTGCAGGCGAGGGCTGTTAGGGCTTTTCTTTGCCTTCGCTTACCTGGATCCCCCACCTCTCTATTCGAGTCCTTTCTCCCTATACCATGTTATTACTTCCTCTCCGGCAACCTGGCTCCTGTCCTTCTGTCCAGTAATTAGCCTGCTCCATGTGATGTTTTTGTTTGCCTTCCCTGCATGCATTCTAGCCATTAGGACCCTGGGAAAAGCTGAATTCCTCCGCCTTTGTAAACACAAAATCAAAATGCCATCTGCATTTCTTGAGAAACATTTTTTTTTAACAAGGGAGTATCTCAGAAAAATCAAACCATCCTGGCCCCAGCAAATAGTATCACTCATTCAGTAAATATTCCCAGTCACTGCATTTACGATTTTTATTGCTTCTTTATCTAATGAATACAAGGACTGACTACAAATTGGCATTTAAAATATGTATGATTCACGTATAGCAGAGGAATGATCTCAGGGTTCTTTTCTTTTCTTTTTTTTTCCTCTCTCCTATTATTTTTAGAGTGCTGAACACACTGGATATTGTGTGGAATAGTCAAAATTCTTAATTTCTGGCCAGTCCAGAAAAGTCGAGACAAGGGAGTGTTACAGATCTGATCATAATCTTCAATTACCTGATGCCCTTGGGTGCCCCCAAAGCTTGCACTCATAGGAGGGCTGTTTGAACAATAAGGAATAAGGGTGGGGGTATGTCGGACTCAGTGTCCTGAAAGGAATAAAACTCATAGAAAAAATAAGGAAAATGCGCGTTTGCCGTGTTATAGACATGAAAAGATGCTGTCCTAGAGGGGTCGTCAGCGGACTGCTGTCACCCCAAGTGCATCACGTAGAGCCCGGGCACCCGATCTGCTTTACAGGTGAGGAAACCCAAGTTCAGAGACACTGAACAGTCGGCAGCATCACGCCCCGTGTGTGGCAGACCCAAGACGAGCCTGGCAGCCCGGTCTTCGGGCTCCTCTCTGGGCTCGGTCCGCTGTCCCATGAGGGTTGACCAGACATTCGCCCGGGATCACAAACTCCTCAGCCGCTCCAGCTGGGTTGATGGCAAAGGCACAGTCGGGGGTCCCTTTTCCACGCGCGTCCGTTCACTTTCTGAGGAACAGCCTGCTTGTGTCCTGCCCGCAGGCCTCTGTGTCGCACTGCAAGCAGAGAAACAACGTCTGTGCCCGAGCCGGGTTTATGTCCAAAACCCCGAGAGGATTTTTTGCTGTGGCTGAAACAGGACCTGCCCCAGGTAAGCAGCCGCCTTGCACCGGCCCTGACCTACGGGTTAACGTACCAGATCCGCTCTGTGGGGGCCATTGCTTCATAGGGAGTCTCTGTGGAAGGAGCTCGGCTTTGGGGGAAAGGGGATATTAAACAGGTGCTGAACAAAAAGGAGAGAGCTGAGGACAAGACCCGGGTCTCCCCCTCCAGGGGAAGAAGGGCTGCTCTGGCAATGGCCCCCAAAGCAGCCTCGTTGGCCTCCCCTTTCTTTTTTTTTTTATTTATTCGACAGAGACAGAGACAGCCAGCGAGAGAGGGAACACAAGCAGGGGGAGTGGGAGAGGAAGAAGCAGGCTCATAGCAGAGGAGCCTGATGTGGGGCTCAATCCCATAAGGCCGGGATCACGCCCTGAGCCGAAGGCAGACGCTTAACCGCGGTGCCACCCAGGCGCCCCTGGCCTCCCCTTTCACGACCAGGCGCACAGGCTCTGGGCTGCCAGATGGGGAAGTGACTTCTCATCTCAGAAGTGTGCACATTCGCACGGCCCAGGCGTCCTCACAGGCCACGGGGGGCACTCAATGCCCTGAGTGTCTGGACCCTTCCTTTCCTCCTGAGCCTCGAGGGGACTTCATCAGCTAGTCAGTCACCCAACACTGGGACACGGCTCTGTTTACGGAGAGCCTACTCCGTGCTCAGTGTTTCCCACGCAGTCCTCACCCGCCCGTCTTCCGTGGCCTGTACGCTTAGTCCCACGCTGCAGGTGAGGAGGGGGGCTCGGAGTGGAAGTGGCCTGCTCAGCGTCACACGGCCGGCGGGGGGCAGGCCTAAACCCAGAGGGGTCTGACTGAGGGCACTGTGGCCCCTGTCAGCCCACGGGGACTTCTGAAACTGCCCCAGGAGCCGGCCTGCAAGTGTTTTCCTCTCTGGGCTGGGAGCCCTGTCGCTCTGTCCTGTTTCTCGGACCCGCTCCCGCTTCCAGCCTCAGGGAAAGGCTTCCAGAGAGGTCAGGCGATGCCGCCATTGGTGCTCGGGGAGCCCTGGTCAGAGCAGACCTTCCCAATGGGTCCTGAAGACCCACCACCACCGCCACCCCGAGGGAGCCTTGAGCCCCCGAGCTGAGAGAAGGAGCGGGGAGGGTTTGCCTGCTGGATCACGCCTCTCGGAGGCGGGGTGGGGGTAAAACTGTGCCTGTTGGATTTCAGCAAATCCAGATTAAAGTTGAGAAGATCAGTCTGAAGCTGAGTAACAAAAGCAGCCCTAATTAGGAGCTAAAGCTCCCGGCTTGCAGCAGCGTGGGCAAAGCCTCACCTTGTTTGTTTATACAGAACAAAGCCCACATCCCTGGAGTCTGGCCAGAGGCCCTGCCAGTGAGCCCCGGGGTGTGTGGGATGCGGGCACCTGCTCAGCCAGCCACACGTGCCCACTCCTTCCAGGAGAGTCCTCAGGGGCACCTGGCCCCTTGTAATGGAGCAGGAAGGGGAGAGGTGGGGACCAGTATGTGTTAAACTCCTACTGTGTGCCAGAGGCTTACTCTTCCCATGGAATGATCTCCAAACCCAGTGCGGGGTTTGGCCAGCATGCAATCGTGTGCTCAGAAAGTATGAGCTACTATTATTGATCCCCATTTGACAGGCAAAAATGGTACTTAGAAAGCAGGTAACTGGCCCAGGGTCCCTTCGTGGATTTGAGTCCAGGCCCATCCCACTTGATACCTGGTGCCTCAGACCCTCCCCAATCGAAACTTGCCTGGGGAGGGTGCCCTTCCGCGATAAACACTCAGCTTTGACCTCTCAGAAGTAACTCTGGTCATTCCTTCTCCTCCGGCTGGGAGAAAACAAATGTGGAGCTGGGACTGGCATCCCTGCCGGGTCCCTGTCCCAGCTGCTCTCAGGGCCCCTTCCTTGGGGGTCTGAGCAAAATGCTGACCCTCACGCATTTGCCGGTTGGATTTTCTAAAGTTTACCTTTGCCAAGCACGTCACAAGTGTCCTCCTCTCTATTTTTCCTTAAAATAAAAAAAAAGGCTATTAGGATGGGGGAAACGCTGATATTAAAGTGTCACTTGACACACGTGGGTTTCAGCGTGGGAATTGCACTGTGAGCTCAACTCCGCGTAGTCTTCCAACCACGCTCCAGAAAAGACGAGAAGGAAATACACCAGCGCTTACGCTTGGTTGTCTCTGGGTTGAGGAGTGTAAGTGTCTTTTTCTCTTTGCTTCTGCTTTTCAGCATTTGATAATCAAGCCATAGCTTTAACCTTTTTGTGGAACAGAAAAAAATAAATATTTTGTATATATACAAATATATACCTATTTACACGCTCATGAGAGAAAAAGAAACATAATGTGAGAGACGTATACCAATATTATAAAGGCTGCTAACTGGACATTTGCCTTTTTTTAACTTAAGCATCTATTGGGAACATCTTCTCATGTTATTAAGAAACCTCCTAAGAATATAATTTTTGAAACAGGTGTACGGTATTCCATTGCACGGCCGTACCGTAAGATAAGGACCAAATGGCCTCTTATTGGAAATGCAGGTTGTTTTAAGCTGGTCACTAATATACATAGAGAGGCAGCAAACATCCTTGTAGCTCACAGCTTGTGTGCAATCAAGACTATTTCCTTATATTAATTGCTTGAAGTGAAATTGCTAAGTCAAAAGTACGTAAAATATTTAAGGTTTTGGGTTTTTAAAAAAATATTGCTGACCAAACTGCTCTTCAACTGAGAAGCAATTTATCCTCGTGCTTCTATGAGGCACCTGTTTCTCCTCACCTTTGCTACCACTGGGTATGATCCTTTAAACAGAATTGTGCTACCACGTTATCTTGCTAATACCCCATATTGCTGTTTTCAGTATTTTGCAGTGGAAAAGTAGATTTTCTTTAAAACGAAATCAATCTTACAACGTTTAGAAAACGTGAAATATTTTTCCCACCCACAATGCGACCACTTCTCTGGGTTCCTACCATTTTTTATCCGGAGGGATCCATTTGTACCTAGATGTCAACATAATATACAGGGACTTTTAGGCATTATTTTCACCCACCTTTTTTTTCAAAAATATGGCCATGTGGCTTTATGGTCTCCATATTCAGCATGGCCAGCGCTGACCTTCCACCAGACTGGGTGCTGCTTGCCTCTGGTGTCGGTACCTTAGGGCCACGTACCCCTCCTCACACTGCGCACTGTGGCGTGCGTCTCTATGCTTAGAGCATTTCCATGTTGAATAATTTCCTTAATTTCTGAGTAGTGGGAAGGCTGGGTCAGAGGGTCTAGACACCCGCAAGAGTTTTGCTCAGTACTGCCTCTTTGCATTCCAAAACACCTACGCCCACCGACAGGGCTCCCAACAATTTAGGGGTGAGACTGCCTCCTCTTCCCCCAACCCAGGCCATTCTCTTCCTCCGTGAAGCTTTGTGCACAGCCAAATTAGTTTTATTCTCTCACAGTTTCTTGAAACAGGGCATGGTGGGACAGCATGGACTTTGGAGACAGGTGGCCCTGCATCCACATAGTAGGTGCTAAATAAATATTTGTTGATTGCATAATAGTTACTAAACGACTACTATGTGCCAGGAACTTCAATATTACTCAACTCTCCTAACCACCCTGTTGTTGGAAGAATTATTCTTACCTCATGGAGGAGGAAGCCGGGCTTAGTTCCTAGTTAGATGAAATGTTTTTGACAAATCATTCAGTATCTCCGAGTCTCCCTTTCTTCCTTTTTACAATGGAGGTGACGAGGTCCCCTCTAGCTGGGCTGCTGTGAGCATTAAATGAGCTAAGTATGTGAAGCACGTGGTACATGTTTCCTAGAGAGCGAGTGTAATTTTCAGTTACTTCAGGCAACAGACCGTCGTGGAGCGATACCACCTTATAGGATTAAATGTATTCTTAGGTGTGAGGTACTCCTTTTTATTTACTTGAGAAGAGTTCCTTATCCTGTTTTAAAATGTCTTTCTTCTTAGGGCATTATAATATCAACGAATCCCTTGTGAAACAGTCGCCAAAGGTATTGATGTCTTGTTTTAAATCCAAAACTGGACGTGGACTGCAACTGACATCAACAGGCCCGGGACCTGGTTATTATGACCCCAACGATCACACCAAAATTCTGAAAAAGGCTCTTATCCCGTGAGTCCTGATTATGCTGATCTTTCTCTTGAAAGGTGGTTCTGGGGAAGGACCCAACCGAAGCAGAAAAGGAAGGGGTGTCACTGGTTGGAAGGACAACGGCTCCAGATCACTGTCTGGGGGCCCTCGTGGACATAGTGGGTGCCCAATAAATATTTATTGAAAGCATAATACTTACCGAGCTAATACTGTGTGCCAGGAACTTGACAACTTAGTCAACCATCATAATGACCCCGTTGTAGGAATTGTTACTCTTACTTCATAGACTGGGAAGTGGGGCTCCAGTGAGGCTGAGGATTTGCCTGTGTGCACACAGCTAACTTGAAAGGCCACTGGGAATCAGGCTCAGAACTATCTGGATCTTTCCACATCCCTCATGAAGATGCGCTATCTTGGTGCTGACATTATTCTATTTTTATAACATAAAATCTTTCCTGGGGTGGCAGGATACACAGCAGCAAGGGGCTGTCACGGTTTTGTGCTGATAGGTTGAAAGTCTAGACTGTGAGGTTGGTCGGACCTGCTGGATGTGAACTTCAGCCCTGCTGTTTTCATGCTGTGCGACCTAGGGCACTGTACTGAGCCCTCGGAGCCTCCGTGTTCTCATCCGTGAAGTAGAGATACTTCCCGCCTTATAGCGTTGCTTTCGGATTTTCTACGTTTGGCGTGGTGTAGGTGCAAATGGTGACAATCTTAGCACAAATGCAAAAAGTGAAGACGGGGATTTGTGTTAACCCGTTTAATTTCCTATGCATTTAATATTACTTTCCCCAGACAGGTGTAAGAACTCACAGGGCTTATTTATTCCTCAGATGGTTCTAGAACAGAACTAACTGTAAGGTCAGGCCACCTGTCCCCCTCTAAGACCTCACCCCGCTATAGTCCTCTCTAGGCAGGATTGGCTCCGGGGGGGGGTGAGGGGGAGGCTGACCTGCAGGGCGGGCCCCCCCAGAGAGGTCAGGCAGGTGACCAGGCTCATACCACAGTGGGTGAGAAGTCCAGGCAACCAGGGGAGGCTGGCAACAGTGGGCCTACTCTGACCGTCAGGGCAGGACAAGGAGACGGGGTTAGGGAGAAGAGCAAGGCATGAACCTGCCGGGTCAAACTTAGGATCTCGAGAAGGGATTCAGACCCCAGATGGAATCCACTGGGTAAGTCCCTTCTGCCCTTCGGTTCTTGGGTTTGGCAGGTCGGCCCCTCACAGGCTCCAGGGCTCAAAACTGGGGCAGGACGGTCTTCAGTAACAGGCTCTCTGAACGTCAGGGACTTCGGCCTCTGGGCTGGCTTAGGGCACCGCTGCACACCACCTTTCCCCTGCTGTGCCAGCGAGTAGAGTGGGTAAGAGGACAGGGTTTGGAGCTAGCAGAACTGGTGTGAGTCACAGCTCTGTCCCTTCCAGAGGCTTCTCCTCTCTGAGCCTCAGTTTCCATGTCAAGTGGAGATAAGGGTCTCATCTCATGGGGGTTTCGTGAGGGTTAGATGAGGGTTTTATCATTACAGCTGCTGCTATTCTGTATCGAATGGCATATGAGCATATAGGATACCACTCCTCTTTGGCATAGCCACTCAGGCCCCTAGCTTGAATCTGGAAGCTTCTTCGAGGCAGTGGTGAAAAGGAGAGCGGAGAACACTCAGTGTTGAGCTGCTTTCCCCAGAGAAGTGCCATTTGGCCTTTGCTAAAGTATGGACGAGCGGTTTAAAATAATTCTCATTTTATGACATTTGCATCTGTCGGTCACCAGGCTCTGTCAGTTTCTGGGTCTGTTCTGGAGGCTGTGGGGGTGCTCGGGTGAACGGGGTGAACCATACGTACCTTCAGCTGGGCTCACCTGGGAACGACTCCAGAGCAAAGCAGAGGCGTGCACAGCAAAATGCTGGATCATGTGGCCCCAAGGCCGTGTGGCTGCACAGATCCCCGAGGGTAGTCTTTCCAGCTGGGTGCCGTGTAGTGGTGCTGGCGTGGCTGGGGGTGTCTGGGGATCCCTGGCTGTCTGAGATGCCTTGTGAATGACGCATCTTTGGTTAACAAGTCTAGGAAGCACTGCCTAGGGACCCTCTAGGAGAATCACAGTGTACCTGGCCCGATTGAAGGCTCTGAGATGTCCTGAAGTAAAGAAACCTATTAAACCCAGTGTGTCTTAAACTTGGGTTCCCCCTGGTGAGTGCATGGTGCCCTGGGCAGGACATTTGTGTTAATTTCCCCCATGGTCTGGGGCTGCTCTCAGCACCTCCCTGGGCCTTATTTCTCTATGTGTTTAAAAAAAGAGGGAGGTCTCTCCATTTCTGACCCTCCGGGACCCCAGGTTTGCTCACCATGCATTCAGGAGCACGTACTGGGGGCAGTGAACACGGAGCCAGCCCGGACCCGCGAAGGAGGCCCAAAATACATGTATTTTTAATTGACATGGAAACGATACAGCTGAGAAATCTCTAAAACGAGAAGATAAAACTCATGTGCTCTGGGGCAGTCTAAACAAGCATCCATCTGTTTATGTTCAAGGATGAAGAAATGAGTTAATAGAAAGCAAAGATAAAACTGAATACCCTGTATTGAGGGAGTATCCAGACTCCTGTCTCGAAAACTGGAGTTCTTTCCTGTGTACCTGAAGGGAAGAGAGGGACAGGAGCTGCGGAAGGGGGTGGGGCACCTGCTGGGATCATCAGGCCCCTGAGAAGGTCTGCATTGTTTCCTCCCCATCTCTATGTAACTTTGTTGAGACTTTATCCACACCAAGTCTGAGCACAGTTCCCTCTCCAGGGCTGCACGGGGCAGTGGCGGAGAACCTGGGAGTCATCACCGGGTCTCCTGGTGGCAAGCAAGTACCCTAGGTGTCACGCCCATGTGACATGACGTGAGGCCTCTCCTTATTTGTCTTGAATTGCAAGTGCTTGGCTCCTTATTTGGGGGGAGGGTCCCAGCTTGCAAAAATTACCTTTTGGCTCTGCTTTCTTGAGGATGCAAGAATCGGGAGATATTAGTTGTCCCTAGAACTGTTGGTCCCATGTTACACACCAACAAAAGGGAAGCCCAGGGAGTGGAGGATTGGGTGATGTCCCGGGAGTGCTCAGGGGGCCGGCAAGGGACCAGGCATTGGCTTGTCTCTACTCTCCTCGCTGGCCTCCAGAGCTGAGAATGGGCTGCAGAGGCAATGGGGCTAGCGGGGGTGTGTGTACACCCAGGCTCCGAGTCTGGGCATCACTGAACCTCTGCCTTCCCCACTCGCCAGCTCCAGGAGCCTGGGGGCAGGGTGGGGGTCCCGGACTCCCAGGAATTCAAATTCAACCCTGCACATTGTGAAATGAACACTTGGTAATGTGCTTGCGAGGATGAAACAAGATAACCCATAGAATTCACCAGGTCTGGAGCAAGGTAAGCTTTCGATACATGTAACTTGTATTTTTATTGCGATATGTGAGCAGGTGGTCTGTACTCACCTGTGCTTCTCAAGTGGCCCCTGGAGGGCAGATGCTGTGCTAAGGGCTGGCAGGGTGTTCGGATGACCAGGTCTGGGTTCCCTAGCTGAAGAACAGGGCACGGGTGTCTCTTAGCTGTGGCCACCTTCTGACTCAAAGCTAAGGGCGTTTATCAGCTTACAGGGGGGACTTTCGAAGAGAAATGAAGTGTCAGCTTCAGGTCTTCAAAACCGTCACTGTGATGAGTCAGTGAATCAGGGTGAGTCAGGATAAGGGCTTTTTAGAGATCAAACTGGTCCCTCCCGGGTGCTGCCCTCCACGCACACTCGCCAGCAGCGAGGGGAAACGCCCACTGACATCTTCCTAACCCTTGATCTACTTCCTGGAGTTTCTAAGCCACTGGTTTTGCACAGACACGCTGTCCTGCCACAGCCAGAGCTGAAGAATCAAACCCTGTTGGCCCCACTCCAATTTGGGTAATTATCATGACCCACCTAAAGTTCCCCTGGGATTTTCAATTAGATATGGGATGCTTCTTCCCAAGCGGCTGTAATCTGTCACCCTCTACCTGTTAAACAGATGCTGCATTCCACCCCAGAGGCAACCGGCTGCCCTTTAATGAAGAGAAAAAATTGCCCCTTTATTCCTCCCGACCCTGGGAATCCCCGAGGCAGAGTGAATCGGTGCCTGGGAGTGTCCCGAGGGTCTCGGATGCCTTCCCCGAGTGACCCGCTGAGTCCTCCGAGACATTCATTATTCTTGGACATTTACAAACAGCTCACATTGGGAGCTGCAAACATACTTAATCCAGTTGTGGCCAACTCAGAGCCTTTGATAGATGTTTTCTTTCTACGGGGCAGGACCAGGTTGGCTTTTATACCTGAGCAATGAGGCTCATAAAAGGCCCGGTCACCATGCACTGAGGCCAGCCCTGGGTCTGATCCAGCCGGACCTTTGTGATCTGCCCAGCCCCACCTTGCCATGGAGGGAGCGGCCCTGAATGATGGTAAAACTGTCAGGTGGGGTTCAGATGTCTGGACTCCCCAATTGGCTGCCACCCCTCTATTTTCTCTGCAGTTCAGCAAATGTCCTGGGGAATAGGGATGGGGCCTCAAAGATGAGTCAGACGCAGTCCCCTGCCTTAAAGAGCTAGGCACGTAAAGAGCGTTAGAAAACCTAGCATGTTCTGTGCAGAGAAAAGAAGAAGGGCTAGAACATATCCAGGGCCCAGCCACGCTGAGCTAAGAGCTTTCATGGATGTCACCTCCTGTCATGCTCCCAGCTCCCCCGCAGGGCAGTACTGTCACGTAGAGTACAGAGGAAGGTGGTGGAGCAAGGAGTGGCATGCAGGTCCAGCTGACTCCAGGACCCATGCTGCTCTGTGAAGCCCCAGGAAGGGCGGTGGGGGAGGGAGAGGGCAGTGGCCACGGAAGTTTCCCTGAAGGATGCAAGATGTGAAGAATGCTCAGAGTTTGCAGGGAAAAGAGGTGATCCTGGCAGAAGGAACAGCATAGGCAAAGGCAAGGAGTGGTCGAACAGTGCTGTGTTGGGGTTTCTGGAAGGTCAAATGGAAGCAAGGGGCGTGGGAGGTTAGGCTGGATGGAGAGGCCATAAATAGGAGCTATTCCTTTAGCTTCTCATCGGGGTCTGTGAGGGTGGATGGTCAGAAGCCTGTGAACATCCTAGAGGTCACGGGTGCATTGAGGGCTGAAGGCAATCTAGGAGGCTTGGTGGCCTCTGCCGCCTTGTCTCAGTTCCTGCCACATGCGCTGCACGGCGTGCCTCGAGCGTGCTCTTACCCCTGCTGTTTCCTCTGTGGGAAATGCCCCCTTTCTACCTGAAGAATTCCTGCTTACGTTTCAGGGCAAATGTTAGCTCTTCTAGGGTAAAGTTCTGGATTCATTGGAATTTCTGCCCCCTCCCCCCAGTGCAATGTTTTTATCTTTATTCTAATATTTCATGTTTTAAAAAAATAATACAAGTAAAGTACCTTCATAAGAATCTTCATAAGAATCCTGGATGGAAGGTATTATTACCCCATTTCACAGATGGAGGAACTGAGCCTTAGGGAGGCTGAGTCTTTTCTAAGGTCACACAGCTGGTGATGGGGAAGTGCAGGATCAAACCCACGTGTGTCTGGGAACAAAGCCTATACTTCCTTAAGTTGTCACCAGCCACAACTGTCATTAGCCGGGGATTGTCAAGCACTTGGGAGCATTCAGGGTCTGTGTCTTCCGCACAGAACCATCTGGACTTCCCAGTGTGCCTGGCTCATGGCTGTACACGTGGCTGGGGCTCTTTAAAGATCCAGAGAGCTGAGCTGCGGTGCTGAGATCTCCCGGGCACATTGATGGGGTGGAGGGCCAGGGACTTCTCTATGCCCTCTTGCCAAGAATCCTGGCGAGACGCTGGCCCGGCCTCCTGCAGGCTGTCTCCAGTTAGGATAGCTGATACCTCATGGCCTTTTCAAAGAATGGGGCCCAGGGGTGACCCAGACCGCTGGGGTGACCTCACGCAGTGGTTGGCTCACTCCGGCTCCAGCTTTTAGGACTCCTGCCTGTCTCTCAGTGATGCCAGTCCCACACTCATCAAATTTCTGGGGGTGCTTTGAAGGGGTGACACAAGCCGGAACAAGGAGAAGCCAGCTTTCATTTCGAAGGGGAGGGGTGGTTCATCACATAAACTATAACCTGTTCTTCATGTCACCTGGAGGGGAAGAAAGAGGCAAGGCTTTTTCTCCTTTTCCTGTGGGCACCTTTGTTCTAAATATAAGCACCCCGCCAGCTGCTCCCCCATCCTAAGATGGGAGCCTCAAGCAGATTTACGATGACTTTCAACGGCCTGGCCGTGGGAGTGGCCGGCCTGCCTCAGGGTGACTCTGTGTGAGGGGGGCCCCCAGCCACTCTTTCCCGAGGCTCCGTTGCTCCCCTGAGACCAAGCAGCAGGCCGTGGCTTCCAGGATCATCCTACCAACAGCAGCTGCTGTTTCTGAGCACGTCCTGTGCGCGAGTGCGATGCCAAGCGCCCTCTTCTCTCCACTGGCCAACTGCCTTCCAGAGACAGGGTCTTGCTGCTCCTTGCCGCAGGGACGGAGAGGCCAAGGGACCCGTCCGAGGTCTCACGGCCAGTCAGTGGGATGACTGGAATTCAGAGGCAGGTCTGTGCGACGTTCAGTCTCAAAGATTGCCCTCTGCTGTGATACCTTCCCCAGACTGCTAGGCCCTGGAGGCTTGAGTTCAGTGCTGGCATTGCCACTCATTGACTTGGTGACTTGGGGGGACTTGCTTTCCCTCTCTGGGCGCCGATTTCTTTAGCATGGTGAGGAGGTTGGATAGGACACCTCTAGGTCCCCTCTAGCTCTCTGAGTTTAAAAATGCCCTTGCTTCCAAAGGTGTTGGCCAAAGGGCAGCAGAGCCCCAGCGGCCAGGAATCCCGGTCCTCTCCTCTGTTTGGGTGTGTTGGCTTCTAGCGGGGGGTAACTCTCCTATGGCTGTTCCATGCTGTGAGAACTTTCCCTTTCCTTTTGGTGAAAGACCGTAGACGAAGCCTCGGGTGTGAGGTGGGAGCAGGCAGCCCTTCTATTGCACGGCCAGGAGAGGGGTGTGCTTCCCAGAACAACCCCCAGAATTCCCTGGGCAACAGGTGGACTTCTTTGAACCACAGCCTGGTGGATGATTCCAGCTGGAAGGGACCTTAGAGGATATCAAGTCCAGTCTCCTCATTGTGTAGATGGGGATACTGAGGCCCAGAGTGAGTTAGTGACAGAGCTGAGGCTCCGGCACGGGTTCCATTCACCTTTCATTCACTCTCTCAGCGCTGGATGCAAAAGACTCCTTTTCCTGAAGGACAGGGAGATGGACCTGAGAAGGAACAATCACAGTGTAAGTGGTCCACGTGAGGCAGAGCTGCCACGTGACTGGAGCTGGCACACGGCTGCTGTTCCTGACCCGCTCAGCAACTTTGCCTGTAAAGCACCTGCTGGGCCCTCACACTGTGCTGCCCCCCCCCCCGACTACAGTGTGCAGCACATCACCTCCTTGAACCCGGACCACAAGCCTATGACGTTAGGACTGGGAAAACCGCCATAGTGCAGAAGGGAAAAGTGGGGTCTGGGGGGGCCCCCTGGCTCAGGAGTGGTGGAGCCCGGCTCCGCCAGGTCTCCTGGTGCTGGTGCAGTCCTCGTGCAGACCACTCGGTCTGGGCCAGGGCTTGGCTTGGGCTAAAAACAACCGTTTCCCCGATAGACCGCTTGAGTGCCGTCTTCACGGTTTGTCTTTTTTGAAGGAAGAACCCCATCCTGAACTTCTCGGCGCAGCCCTTGCCCCTGCCCCCGAAGCCGCCCCTCCCAGGCCCAGGGCAGTATGAGATCGTGGACTACGCGGGGCCCCCCAGGCACTTCATCTCTAGTGCGTCGTTTGTGTCCAACACCAGCCGGTGGACAGGAGCCCCGTCCCAGCCAGGCCTGCCGGGCCCAGGTCAGAGGTTTTAAATGACTATAAAAACCAAATCTAGAATTGTTTGTCATTCCTGGGCCATCAAATGTCACTGATTTATGGGCTGTTTGCCAAACAGGTTACAGAGGTTAGAGTCAATCTAGAAGATTTTAAGCTTGCACTTTCAGATTACGAAAGGGTTTTTTTTGTTTTTTTTTTTTCTTTTTTAAAGGTGGAAGGGCTCTTAGTGTTAATCCAGGCCAGGGATTCATCACCAATGACCATGGATGTCCAAGAGGCTCAGAGATGGGCTCCAGAGGGGTCTGTGACCCCGAACTTGCCTGCAGACATGGAGCGGGAAGACATTAATTTTTGGAGAAAGAGGCCATAGCTTTTGTCAGATTGCCCAACGATTGCATGTTCTTAGAAATGTTTAGATCACTGGCCTGATCCGGCCAAATCACTGGACAGCTGGGGCCCGGAGAGCAAGGTGTGCACTGAGCCACAGTGAGAGAGTGGCAGGGCAGGACCGCAGGCTGTTTCCCCTCTGTACCCTGTGGTCACAAGACACGCCAGGGATTGTTCCCTGGAGCAGCTCCTGGGAGCTGTCTCGTGCTGTGCCCTTTTTCCAGATGGCTGACTCGGGGGGACCCTGTCACCTCTGGGACCTACCTGAAAGCTAACAGCATGAGGGACCCACTCCAGCGGCTGCTCTCTGTACTCCCTGACCTCTCTGTAGCTCTCTTCGAGCCCCTTAGCTGTTTGCCACCCCTGACGTCAGCCAGAGCTGGTGGCACTGGGGACTGACAGCTGTGCTGGTGGTGTGGGAGGGGGAAGGCAGAGCCGAGGGGGCTGTAGGTCTGCGTAATTCAGTCTTTCAGCGAGCACTGGGGACACTCCCACCCTGGGGGGACAGAAGTGACTTAGCTTGGTGCTGACCCCCAGAGGCATCAGTCTGGTAGGGGAGACACCTTCCCCTCCACGCATGCAGGTGAGGAAAATGTAAGGTGGACAGGAGGGGGAGAGCCACTCTTAGAGCTTTGGAAATGTAGAAATAATGATAATCAAGTCAAGAAGACTGCAGAGGTTTGACCTGGGGGTCACTGGTTAGTCCAGGCAGGACTCAGCTTGGTTGGGCAAAGGTACTAATACTCCGTACACGCGCGGGCTCCAGGAGGCCCAGGGCCCAGTGAGGATCCTTGTCTGAGCCTGTGTGGCCCAGGCCTCTAGGAGCTTTTCCTGAGGGTCTTCTCCCTGCTGCACGCAGTGTGGGAAACCTGGCGCCCAGGCACAGGCCACTTCCCGCTGCCGTGATCACCTGCGCCACGGTAGGCTTCCCTGAGGGCTGGCCTGGGAGTAAGCCCCATGCAAACATCGGCCTTCTTGGCATCTGGTGCGTGCAGATCAGCCTGGACTGCCAGGGCTCCCATCAGCCTGGACCCTCATTAACCAAACCAGCATCAGCCAGAGAGTTTCCATTCATCCCCGTGTGGTCCTGGCAGCTGGTCTCCTGCAGAGAATGTGCCTGCATTTATCATGGCTTTCAGTTTTCTGTAAATTTTTTTTCTTTTTTTTTTTTTAAGTATAGGCTTCACACCCAGTGTGGATCTTGAACTCATGACCCAGAGATCTAGAGTCACAGGCTCTATCAACTGAGCCATGCAGGCACCCCTTCTGGAAATTTCTGAACTAAATGAAAACAAAACCCCACCAAGCTGACACCTTGCTTCTTTAAAAGTATTGCTTTACTTGATAGTTTTTTCTAAACTGATAGAAAACTCTTTTGTAAATTTTCTTCTGTTAAAGAAGTTACAAGGAGTTGAAGGCTGAAAGCCAGAGTTCAAGTCTTGCCTCTGCCAGGCCAGTTCCTTCCCCTCTCTGCCTCCCCACGTGTAAGATAAGGGGCTGGGACGGGGTTACCCCTGGTGTTGCCAGTTCCGATGTAGAATGCCAGGGGCTTGAGCAGCTGGCCTTTGCGCTCTTAATACTCTTTCTCTCTCTCTCGCCTCACAGCCACGTACAGTCCGGAATTCCCTGGAAAGCAGTCCTTTCTCTACAACAAGGACAACAAATGGATCCCAGTGTTGTAGGGACCTCACACAAGTTCAGGGAGAACCCTGGCCACCGGCTGCCCCACCCAGGCTCCCCAGGACGTTCATTCAGAGAATGCCCCTTTCGTGCGTGACAGATGACCCCTGGAGCAGCTCTGCCCCCACCCCTCCGCCCCCCGCTAGTGTAGAGCTGGGCTCCTGCGTTTGTCCTTGTCTTGAGCTGCCCCCTGGAGATTGGACTTCCACGCCTACTGACTCCAGTGGTTTCCTGAGCAGAACCGAGGCATGGACAGAGCCTCCCTTGGTTACCTCGCCATGCACCTGTCCACGATGGCTTTCGCAGGCCTCCCCATGGATGTAAGGGGCTGCTGAAGCTCGGACTCCAGGGAGAAGGCGGCCAACGGTAGATTCCCCATCTAGAAGCCTGACACTGAGCCATGGCTCTGGGGTCCAGAGTGCACCTGCAGGGTGGACCATGCAGGACCGCAGCCCCGCACGCTCCCATCCTTCGGCCTTGACTGCCAGACTTCCCCTGGAGTCTCAGGAGCTGTGAAGGTCCAGAGGTGCTTGTGACAGACATGAAGGGGTTGCTGGGCCCTTGTCTCCAGCTAAGCCTTTGTATTTCACGTTCCGGAAGAGCATGGCAGCCAGTCACCGTGGTCACTTGTGTTCATTGCCACCTTCAGGAGAGGCCACCACATCCACTTAGTGGCTCAGTGTTTGGCAGCCCATGAGGGCAGGAGCCTGCTGGAGCCAGGGCCCCGGAAACCGCGATTCTGAGGGGGCAGGGAGGCCGTGCGCTGCTTGGTGCCTGCGGGTTTGTTCTTTCCCCGAGACTTCCCTGTGCCCAGGCCTGGACTCCGTCTCCTCCCAGACCCCCTGCTCAAGTCCGACACGGTCTTTAGTGATCTTTCCTGGCCTGCCAAATCGGTTTTTCTCCCGGCAAGACGAAGAGATTCCCAAAAAACCAAGAGGAACTGGAACTAAGCCTATGTCCCCTCCTTCCCCAAATACCGATGTTCACATCTGCAAGTGCAAGGCTCTGGTGCAGCCCCCTGCCCGCTCCCCACACAGTCAAGGCCTCTCACTCCCCGGGCCCCACCTCTGACTTTTCTCTGTGACCAGGGAATGGCCTTCCTGTCAGAATGGCGGCTGACTGGCCCTCCCTTTGGGGAGGGGTGGGCGAGGAAGAAGGAGGGAGAAGGCTAGAATACCATATCCAATTAAACTGAATTCTTGCATCTCACAAAAGTCGGCCTTTTAGTGAACCCCAGATTCCCTCAAATGCCTGCTGCTTTGGGATGAGCGGGAGGTGGCCTGAAGCACCTGGCAAACCTTCCTGAAGCACCTGGCAAACCTTGAGGCAGGATGCCTTCTGCTCCCCTCCTGTCAGGTCCGTAGCTTCTCCCTGAAGGAAAAGGGTCATGAGGCTCAAGGTCAACACCTCGCGGGGCTGGGCAGGTAGTGCATGGAGGAAAGTAGGTTAGGGCGGGATGGATTGTGGGAGCTGAGGCCGCTCGTCTCAAGGGGCATCCAGCACGGCTCCAGCTAACTGTTGCCAGAGCTGTTCGACAGAAATCTGGGAAGTCTTTAAAATGCGAAATCTCCTGATTGGCGATGTTGACAACCATCTTTCAACTTGAAATTTTTTATTCGGGCTAAAGGAAACTTCTGCAGGCCATCCATTGTCCGCTTGGGTTCTAGAAGTTCTGGAAGACCCTTTCGACGTTGGCACTTGACGCTGTAACTTTCTTTGACCCCAGACTCTTGACAATGGGGCCAGACCCCAACGCCTTGGTTTTTAGGTCCCTCGGACCCTGGGGGACCTTTAGCAGGAGATTGGGCTAGATGCCGTCGGCCCTGGGGTCTCTGTGGGCAGAGGCTGGGAAATGTATAGAAAAACGAGCAGGTCTCTCCTTCCGTCGGGCAGCTGGGCTCAGCACCGGCAGGTAAAGGCTGTCTCTCCAGAGGAGGGCACTCTGGGAAAAGAACGGCAGGGCTGCCCTTGGCCAGTCTGAATCTGGGTTCTGTTGAGGACATGACTGGAGCTGAAGCCCTGAGCTCAGAGGGTCTGTCTCGACCACGTCTAGCCCCAAGGTATCATGAGCTGCCTGTGGCTCCATCCAGCCCAGTGCTTCTCAGACCCTGGCCATACAATAGGATGGCCCTGGGAGCTGTTACAGAGACAGCCTGCCGACGCCCCAACCGTCAGAATTCTGACTTAATTGATCTGAGGTAGGCTCTGGGCCTTGGTATCTGTATTAAAGTCCTCAGCGTGATGATAATGTCTAGTTAGGGTTAGGGCACTGAGAGTTTAATAAAGTATTTTCCAAATTTTAATGTACATGCCAGTCACTTGGATATCTTGTTATAAAAGGCAGATTCTGTAGGTCTGGGCTGGGGCCTGAGAGTCTGCGTTTCATTTTCTTTTTTTAAGAAAATTGAGATATAGTTGACGTATAACATTGCAATAGTTCCAGGCGATGTCGCTGCTGCTGGCCTAGGGACCCACTTAGGGTAGCAAGGGTCTAATAAATACACTTAATTGCTCAACTCTGGCCTTCCATTTGTTCGCTCATCTGCTGTTTGTCTATTTGCCCTCCTCCCTCGCCCCTCTTTCTTTCCCTCCCTCCCGCCCTTCTCCTCATTCCCTCACTTACTCATCCCTTATGCCTGCTGTCCTCCTCCATCCCTTTCCCCCATTGCTGGCCACTTGTCTTCCAGGGCAAAGCCACCAGGGAAGGGGATGCACTCTCCACCAGTGACGGCCACCTTCCCAAAGTGACTCCTGTTTGGAAAGGACTTACCTTCGCTCCTTTCCCCCTTTGACTCTTTGGAGCAAAAGACGGTCCTGGAATGGCAGCTGTTAGGCTCACGAGGCACCCTTGGCCCCTGACTTCTTGGAGGGCTGGGCTCCCTTTGAGATCCAAATGGCCTTTGTTGGCATTGACAGCCCTGGTCTCATCATGTGGTGGGTGTGCTGGGGAGAACCGAGCCCTGGTGGCTTTACTGCGGTTGCCGGATTGCGGGCACGGGGCTGCCCGGCTCCCTTCCTGAACTCTGAGGCGGGGTCTGCACGGATACTGATCCCTCAGGTGTATTAACCCAGCCAGGCCCTGGCAGATGACAAAGGCTTCAAGGCCTGTATAATTACAGCCTCTCTGGAGCAATGGTTCTTGACCTTGACTACACACTGTAATCACGGGGGGTGGGGTGTGCTTTAAAAAGTTCTGAGGTCTGGGTCCACCCCCAGAAGTTCTGATTTAAATGCTCCAGGGTGGGGGTGCCTAGCTGGCTCAGTCAGTAGAGCATCTGACGCTTGATCTTGGGGTCGGTTTGAGCCCCACGTTAGGTGTAGAGCTTACTTAGAAACAAAAAATTTGGGGTGCCTGGGTGGCTCAGCCGGTTAAGCGTCTGCCTTTGGCTTGGGTCGTGACCTCAGGGTCCTGGGACTGAGTCCTGAGCCTGGCTCCTTGTTCGGGCAGGAGCCTGCTTCTCCCTCTGCCTGCCACTCCCCCCTGCTTGTGCTCTCTCTCTCTCAAATAGATAAAATCTTTTTAAAAAATTTTTAAAAAATAAAGAAATGCTCTACGGTGGGGTCTGGGCAGTAGGGAAAGGGGTAAAAGCTGCCCAGGTGATTCCAAGAGGCAAAGCAAGGTGGGGAAGCACCACCTGCATGCTTCCCAGGTGCTTCCGGGAGGGGAGCTGGCAGGAAGCGCAAGGAAGGAAATGCTGAGCACCTCGCGTGCGCCTGGCCGCGTGCTGACGCTCTGCGCACTCCGCCCTCCCGCCCTCACACATCATTTTGTTCATCGTGGATTTTTTTTGCCTTTATTAAAACAAAACACAACAACAAAAAAAAAAAACATTGCATTGATTTCTCTTGATTACTGAGCTCTTTGACTCCTCCTAATTTTTGTGCCTGAGACTCGGGCCTCGCCGGCCTGACCCTAGCCCTGGCCCTGACTCCAGGCAGGGAGGTGGGAATTAGGACCACTGGCTCTGACTGTCAGAGCTTAGAGGCCCTTGGAGGCATCTGTGGTTTACAAAGGTTTTAAAAGTTCTGTTCAGACAAAAGTTTATGGGAGACCCTGATGTGTAAAAGGGGAAAAGCTGATCTGCCATGACCGAAGTCCGGAGGGTCCTCGGGGGCCGCAGCTAAACCCTCCCCTACATCGAGGTGGCCTCTGAGACCCACCAATCAGCTCTGTGGCTCTAAAGATGGTAGTTACAAAGACCCAGGTAGATCCATGCCCCTCACCCATAGCTAAAGAAACTGAGGCCTAGAGGTGGTGGTGTGCTAGGAAGCTGGTGAAGGGAGGGAGGGAGGGAGGGAGGAAGAGATGCTCTGATTTGTCACTTGTTGCCAGAGGAAATAAAGGCCTTGATGTGTAGCAGCGGTCAATTTCTTGGGTATAACTACTCCCCCACGTACCACCATGATGTCACTGAGGCAGAGCTGGGAAGAGGTGGGAGCACCCGTTTCTGTAAGCTGCGAGTCAGCTGCAGGGAAAACGACTTGGCCCAGAGTGTGGGGATAGAGGTGGCACAAGAACTCAGTTCACGTGGCTCCCAGCCGTGGGCTCTGCCTACTGGCCCCAGTTGTGCGGTCCTTGGCAAGGCCATCCTGGACCTTCCCGGGACTTCTCCATCTCTAGTCATTCGTCCTGAGGTCATGACATGCAGCCTGTGGGACCGCGCCAGACAGAGATCTCGACATCAGGACCCCGCTGCCTTCCAGGGGGCACCTCTGCTTTTCCAGTGCCCAGCACGCGCCACCAGCCTTCGAGTCCGGTGCAAGCCACCCGCAGGACGGCAGGAGGCGGGCCTAATCTGCTCTCACCCTCTCTTCCTGGGAAGACTTTCACAGAAGGAGCAGGTGTAGTATTTGAAGGAATACATAGGTAGAATTTTATTACTAAATACCATGCGAGCATACAAAACGCATAATTGAATAATAGCTAAAAAAAAAGTCCAAGAATGTGAAATACACATTTTTTGAAATGATAAAAATGTATCCATGAAAAATATAAAATGTGGCACGTATATACAATATATACTTCTATATATATAACATAAATGAAAATTGTAAATAAGAAATGTGTACATCAGCAAGCGGGCACAGAAGTTGTCGTTTTTACAGCAGCCACTTTGTTCCAATCATCAGCTCGATTATTTACATCTTGTATTGAGGAAATTCGTGTGAAAGAGACTGTTTCCATTTTGGTAACATTTAAAAATTGTTTACACTGAAAATCAAAAGAGTTGTCCAGCTAATTGACCAAAGGGTCTCAAGTTGATAGAAGAATCCAGAATGAAAGCTGGACAAGAGTCAAGGCAGCTGTGGGAAAGAAGGTCCACTTCCTTCTTTCAGATGACTATTCCCATCTGAACAGTCAACCGGGAGATGGACTGAGAGAACAGTGTCTTCTGAGGAAGAGACAGGCTGTGGGGACGTTAGCCAAGATGGCACTGTCTCTGGCTGGGCCAGCGCTGGCAGGAAATCCAGCATGGATTCAAGCACGGGTTGCGGTTCAGGTCAGGACACTTCCCAGGTCCCTTCCTGACCTTGGCATCTGTGGGTTTGCAATGCGAGGGCCTCTTCCCTCAGGGAGGGCATTCAAGTAACAGCACTGAGGCATGAGGAGAGGTTGTGTGTGGCTTGGGGCCACTTCCCAGACGGCTCCTTGCCTGGAGCCGACCCCAGGGGGCCCGAGGGGGTGGATGCTTGGGCCTTACAACTCCTTAAGAATGATCTGAATCTTGCCATCAAGCTCCCCCATGTCCAGCAGGAAGGCGACGTGGTTGCTGTAGTGCTGAATGATGTTGTTGTCCATGTTGACCAAGATTCTGGAAGGGAAGAGGAGATGTGTCAGATCGTGGCAGGCCCCTCGTTTTCAGGGCCTCTGGGTGACAAGGATGATAGTACTGGTTACTACCTATTGGGTGCCCCCAACATTTCAGGCACCTCATGGACTTTCTCGTGACCGTCATAACAACAAAGGTGGGTACTCACTGTCCCACTTGACAGTGGAGGGCATGATCCCCAAGTGGCCGAGCCACTCCTCCAACCGTGGCCCCTACTGCACCGGACTGACTGGGGAAAACGCAGGGCTCCTTCTTCCCCAGGCCAGGCAGGACACGGACACGAAGTGAGAGTTCACGCACAGGAGGTGTGGTGGGGGGACCAGCGAGGTTTGGGTTCAGTAGGAGGCTGCGATGTGTCACTCAGGTGTGCCTGCCTGAGCCACAGGCAGGTGCCACACGAGTCCCCTCTCAGTTGAAACCTCACAGGTGGTGCAGGAGACGTGAGGGGCTCAGCCCCCTCTCCCCCCACTCTTCAGGCAGGGACCTGGGCCAACCCGGGAGGGACTGGACCTCCGTGCTGTGGCCTTCCACAGAGCGTCAAAGCCACGGTGTAGGCCAGAGGGCGCCCCGCGAGCAGCTGCCTCCCTGAAGAAGAGCCCCCCAGGCCTGACCACGACAGCTTTCCCTTTGCAGTGGAGGTGGGCGTCTTCATCCATCCACCCCACCAGCGTTGACCGAGGCCTCTCCATGTGCAGGGTCTTGCTCCAAACAAAAACAAGGGCTGCACAGAGATCCTAGACCCTGCCCTCCAGGAGTTTAGAATCTGGTAGCGCCTGAGAAAAGGAATCCTTAGAACCCTATTACTCCAGTTGGTAGATGGGGAAGCTGAGGTTCAAAGAAGCGGAGTCGTTTGCCTGAGGTCACATGGTTAATAGATGACAGGGCTGGGACTTGCGTCCAGACTTTTGTCTCTTTCCACTGCACCATTTTTTTAAGAAAGAAAAGCAAAAAGACCCTATAAATATAAATTAGGAAGCAGCATCTGTGAGAAAGGCAAACTCCAGGCCTGGGGGAGAGTTCAGATGGGGGTGCAGTTATTTCAAGTCCGGCAGGAGTGGGGGGCTGTGGGTCTCAAACTACTGCTCCTGGCAGGTAGCCGTCTGCTTTCCGGGGGACCCCCCACCCCGAGGAGCCAGTAGCCCTGTCCCTGCCATCCCCCTGGTCTGGAGGATGGAGACCTTGGCGAAGCAGTGACCCTAAGCCTCTGGCCTACATCCTGCCATCTGTGCAGCAGCATTCGGACTGGGCTGCTTTCTGGAAGGAGGGCTCGGCTCAGGCTCCCAGGCCGGGGTGCTGACGGCCATAGTCTAATTACAGGTTCCCACTTCCTCAGATCCTGTCAGCCTTTTCTTCATCTCACAGAGGGATCTCTGTCTGGGGGCTGCAGGCTGGGCCAGAGGGTTGAGCGCTTGGTCAGTGGCCAGGTTTGTTTGGTTTCTGGCAGTGGTGTTTCCGGGTGCTTCTAGGTGCTGGGCACAAAGTGCCTTACCTGCATGAACTTGAAGGCTGCCTCCCACCCACAGCCCCAGCAGGGCTCCCAGCGGGCCCAGAGTGCACACCTCCACACGTCCCAGACAGGCCCCCAGACCTCTCCCTCTCAGAGGTCAGTGACAACGGGGCCCTAGAGGCAGGGCTTGCTGGGAACCGCTGCCCCAGAACGTGGGCCTCTTGTCACTTGCCAGCTTCTAGCTGTCTTCTGTCCTGGTTTGCCCGAAACCCTTGGCCAACTGCCAGCAAAACAAGGTATTTGTTCATCTTTCAAGCACTCCATGGTGCTTATAAAGCTGATTGTATCTACCTTTGTCCACAGGACTTTCAGGACGGTTCTGTGAAAATAAACTAGGCCACAGTTGAGAATTTTCTGTTCCTCGGAGGAGGAGCACCTAACATGGAGGGAGGGCGCAGATGAACCTGGCCTCTCCTCTCCCAAAAGGTTTTTTTGCGGACTCCTCTCATTTAAGTATCTCAGATGATCCTAGGCCTGAGGTTTTCGTGGTGCGGGTGTGTATGGAGTGTAGGATGCCTCCGAAGGGCCGCTGAGGGATGCCCTGGGCTACGGGGCCAGGCAAATAAAAGGCCTGGCCACAGCCTTTATTTGCACGTTGCTTAGTGGTTAGAGGAATAAGCAGGAGGCAAGATAAAATACTGGGTGTGTGCACAGGCTGGGATTCCTTCTGCTGGTTACTAACTGTGACCCTGGGACTACTCTGAACGTCCGTTTCCTCATCTGTAGAAATACAGAAAATCATACCAAACTCAAGGCTTCAATGAGTTGATGCCTGGGAGTTATTTAGCCCAGCGCCTGGCACATAGAAAGTACTCCAAACATGGAAGCTACTACAATTAGGATTTAAATAGCTGGCTGGGGCTTAAGGGGAAGACAAACTCTGCCAGCGGCTGGGGCGTCCTTGGATGCATACCCCTGCCCCCAAATCACACACACACATTTTCTAGCCCCTCGGCCCAGCCTGCGGTGGGCTCCGTCGGGAGGCCGGCTGCAGGGGGGCCGCAGCCAGGGGGCACGGGCGCTGGCACCCAAGGGGACGTGGGGCCGGGCTTGTCTGGGCAAAGCAGAGCCTGCCCTCTGCGAGGAGGTGGATTCCGCTCCAGAAAGCATGTGAGCCCCAGTTTGAAACCGAAACTTGGAAGGAAAAAAACACAAAAACCCTAGACACTCATACAACCAAAACCAAACGGGTCCTTTCCCAGGGGCTGCAGGGCTGCACACCTTCCCCCCCACCCCCTGCCCTTCTGTGGGAGGCTGGGTGGGAACCAAAGAGGAGGAAGGGCGGGAGGCCAGCCCCTAGGCCCGCCTGGACGGGGCCTTGGCCTGGGTTCAAAACCCGCCTGGCTGTGCAAAGCCTTCGGAAGAGGAAAGCCTGCAGAAAGTAGCCACGGGGCAATGCACAAATACCTTCCGGGGGCCACCAGTAAGTGTAGCTGGAGTTACACTGCCCAGAGCAGTCTGAGCTGCAGGCAGGGGGCTGGGAGTGCGTCCTCTGGGCAGGGAAGGGGGCTGACCATTCCTCACTGCCCGGAGGCCTCACGCTGGGCTGGTGCAGGGACTTGGTTAGCAAGGGCTGTGAGGGTCCAGCTCACTGGATCTGACCAGGGGACTAAAACCTGGGGGGAGGGGGGTAGCAGTCACCATGTGGCCCTCCGTCTGCCCCTGCCAACCCGTCTCTTGGGCAGGTAGTGAAGGGTGCTGCGTGTTTAGCAGTAATCCCCAGGAACCCACAGTAGATGCCACACGGCCCGGCCCTCTGGAAGGTAAAGCTTCCCTCCCTCCTGCCTCATCCAGACCTGAAGGCGGAGGCCCGCGGAGCATCCCTGGCGGGCTCCCGCAAAACCACGCCGAATCACCACACCCTTTCCAGACTCACCGCCAGCCGCTCCCTCCTTGGGCCTCTGACCCAACCAGTAGCCACGCTATTGGGCCCTTCCGAGTCTGCACCTTTCCTCTGCTGTTCCTGGCCCTGAATATTGCTTAGCAGCTCTGAGCCTCAGTTCCCCCTCTGTGAGGTGTGGGTCGTGCTGTCTACCTCATAGCGTGGCTGTGAGAGTTAAGTGGGGTACACGTAGTACAACATGTGACACGCGGTATGCGGACGAGGGGATGGCAGTCATGATCACCAGTATTATGATCGAGTGACTGGGCTATCCCGTGGCCCCAGGACTTGGACCTGGGTCTTCTGATCTCTGGGCCTGCCCTGGCCCTCCACCTGTGGTCTCTACAAAGACCCTTCTGTCTGTCTGCCCCTCCTTTCCTTCCTGGGGCTGGTCAATGTCTGGTCTCGGCAGGTGGCCTTGCCTGACTGGGGGCTTTCCCCCCAACTCCACAGCCAACCCATTGGGAGCTCCCTGAGCCAACATTTTAGAGGGAAAGGGGCAGTGAAGGGGGAGCGGGAGGGAGAGCTGGACTGAGCACTTACCCCCGCTTACATTTCTTGTAGACTTTGTAAATGTTCTCTTCAGGGAAGCCATACTTCTCAGAGATCTGGGAGAGAACAGTAGGGGGTTGTTGTCTGCTGCCCAGACTGGATCTCTTCCAGCCTTTTATACTATGACTTTTTATTTCCTGATTATAAAAGTAATATGCTTCCCTACTGTGGAAAAATACAAAGAAGTACATATACAATGACAATTGTCTATAATCCTGTTTCCCAGAGGAACACATCTGGGTGCACTCTTCCCCATCTGTTGGCCACAGGTGCAGATTTCTTATATGCCACGTGGATAGATCATAGAACTTTCCCACGTCACATCGTATGCTATAAGCCTTCCCACATCACAACAAACCCTTGACAGACGGCACATTTCGTGGCCATAACAGATGCCAAAGGGCACCCACCAGGTCCCCAAACCCCCGCCTAAAGCCAGACCACACGGTGCCGGTGCCGACGGCCCCTCGCTCAGCAGCCGTCGACTCCGGGCAAACTAGCGGCAGAGAGGGTCATGCCTACCTCGTCGGGCTGCTAGAAGCAGGGACGAAACGGGCCCGTGTGAAACACTCGGGGCAGTTCCGGGCATAAATGATCATTGTTATTCTTTCAGAAGGGGAGCACTGGGGATGCCCTGCCCTGTTGTAAGGGGGGGTCATCCAGATAGTGCCCCCTCCGGGCAGGAATTATTAACCCCACCGGACGGGTGAGGACACTGAGCTCCACGAAGATAAACCACGCACCCAGGGCCCAGCCAGATCCTGGGTTTCCTGCCCCATCACAACCCAGAACGTTGGTGCTCCTTCTGCGGACAAGGAACCTGCAGCTCGGGGGCCGCGAGTGGCCTGCCTGAGCTCAGCCAGCCAGAGCCAGCTCACTTCTCCCCAGATAGCCGGAAGTTTCCTCTGGGGCAGACAGACTTGGTCGGGTCCCAGCTCTACCACCTGGAGCGCAGACTCTGAGCAAGTCACCTTACTTCGCCGAGCCTAAAGTCCTCGTCTATAAAATGGAGCGAGCATGGGATGTCCGTACAGTGTGGTTCTGCACAGGAACTGAGAAGATGATGTGAAGGGCTCAGCCCAGTGTCTGTGCCCTGGAGCTCAGTCAGATGTTGCTGGCTGGTGTTACTGGCTGCCTTGAAGCAGCAGCAAGCCTCAGACCAAGGGCTTCAGGCTGAGGCGGTCTTCTCTGGGCCTTTTAAGAAGAGGACCAGGTTCGGCTTCTCAGTTATTCTCTGTCCTGACAGAGATCCCTCCAAGCCAGAAAAGTTCTTAGACTATTTATTTTGATGGTGATATGGTTGGAAGCTACCAGAAAGATCTCAATTCAATCTAAAGAATAACTTAGGAACTTTCTAACCATAAGTCGTACAAAGACAGCATAGGCTGCCCTGTGTGGTGGTGAGCTCTCCATCCCTGGAAGTATACAAGTCAAACGTGGGTATCCGCTTGGAAGATACTGGGAAGAGAGCTCAAATACCAGATGGGGACCCTTTTAGGTACGGTCCAACCCAAAGACTCTGAGTCTATGTTCAAGTGTCATTAATGGTGTTTTGTGAGGCCAGCTTCTGGGGCTGGTGCCAATCAAGCAGGGCCAACGACCTGTGAAGGGACCAGAAGGTACAGCAGAGTGGAGAGGGCTTGGGCTGGACTGCAGCTGTCACTTCTAGCCACTTTGGCAAGTCGCCTGACTGCTGGGAGGCCTTTTCCTCATGGAAATGAACAGATAATAATAGTACCTACTTTTCAGGGGTGTTAGGAGAATATGGTGAGCTAGCAAACGTCACATGCCTGACAAAATGCCTGGCACATAGTGGGTCTTCAGTAAAAGGTAGTTGGTGTTACCATTGGGTTCATTTTCCCTTCCCCAGCCCGCCATCTTGGAACCCTCTGGCTGTCCTGTGCGGTTCAACCTTTAAGCCCAGCTGGCCCTGGGGGAGGCTCATGTTGGCTCAGTTTTTAGCTGAGCCACAAAGCTGCTGCGGGTTTCGTTCAAGGCTGCTTCACCCGCTCTCTGGCAGTTGGGGGGGTTGGGGAAGGTCTCCTTGCCCAGACACCACCTTCGCCACCCCCGCCAGCGCCCCCCAGCCAACCACAAGCTGGGGGAATGAGGCCCCCGGGAAAGAAAAAAGAGTGTCTCTGGGGCCTGGCCTTTTTGGGTTTCATTCCCATTAAAACAGAAACAGGTTTGCAAAGCCAACAAAAAGCTCTGGCCTGTCAGACAGCAGCCATCAGATTAAGCAGGATTTATGGTGTGTGTGACTCCCAGGGTGGAGCCAGGGTTCTGGCTGGGAGATAACATCACAGAGGCACGCCCCCACCAGGCAGGCCGGGAGGCCCCTCCAAATGGGGTGGGACAGGTGGACCATCGGAAAGCCGAGGTTCCAGCATATTCTCCCTCAGAGACTTCCTGTGGGAAATCAGAACTGTGGCGCGAGGAGTGGGGGACAGGAACACAGAGTGGGGTCTGGCCAGGGCTGGCAGGAGGGTGGTCCCAGAGCCTCTTACCGCATTCCTCAGCCCCTTCAGGTCGGGGGTCTTCAACATGAGAGCATCGAACACCTCCTCGGTCTCCCTCCGCACGTACAACAGGACTGAGGGGCACAGGGGTGGGTTTTAGTGGTTAGAGGAGGACAAATGAGCCTGGGAATACCTCAGGGGCTGGGGGAATCTTCAAAAATATTATTTTTTCAAAGATTTTATGTATTTATTCAAGAAAGAGAGGAAGCACAGAGGGAGGGGCAGAGGGAGAAGCAGGCTTCCCGCTGAGCAGGGAGCCCGATGCGGGGCTCCATCCCAGGACCCTGAGCCAAAGGCAGACGCTTCACCGACTGAGCCTCCCGGCTGCCTCTCAAAATATTACTTTTAACATAAAGTTTATTTCTGCAGAAAGGGCAAATCCTTGCTGTGGGTGTGTTCCCAGATGGAAAATACCACCCAGCTCTGCAGGTCCCACTCAGACTGTGCTGATTTGGGCTGGTTCGAATCCCTGCTCTACCGCCTGCCAGCTAGGTGACCTTGAAGACATTTTTCCATCACTGAGCCTCACTTTATCCAAACGGGAAATGGAGGTGGCTCCGCCCTCTATTTCACAGCGTTGCTGGGGAATTAATGACATGACATTTTAAATACCAAGTGCGGTACAAGGCTCAGTTCGAGGTTGCCGGATGCTTTTGATCCTAGCTGCTGCTTGGTTTCTTCTTGATAATCAGCTACAGCCCCCAGAGGTTTGGACATGTCCCCCTCTCCCAGGAAGTCACAGATTTAGGCTGTCCAAGCCAGAAAGCCAGGCATGGAAACCCAAGTCTGCTCCCACCTGCCGCAGAGAAGGTGGGGGGTTTGCCCAACATAATGAGCCTGTTGCCTTTGCCAGCTGCCGCCGGATGGCCATGTCCAATAAGGCCAGAGGAGGCCGAAGCCCTCCAGCTCCAAGGACCTCTCCCCAAACACCCTGGGTGCCCCCAGGCCTCCCACCCCACCCTCAAGCCTTCGTCCAACTCCAGCTCTGAGGACTAAAGCAGCCCCTTGTGCCCTCTCTGCTGGGACGGGTGCCGCCCTAGCTGCCTGGGCCTGGGTAGGTGTTTGGGGCTTTGGGCTGGCCTCACGGGGAGCTGGGGGCTTCACAGTGGGCTCAGACAATGGAGGGGCCGGGAGGAAAGCTACCTCTCTGAAGATCGTCTTCTTTGGCCTTTTTGGAGGGCAGAGGCTCAAACTCCTCAGCGAAGGGCGAGCAGGTGCGCTTCAGAGGCAGCCTGGTGGGGGGAGGGCGAGAGGGAGGGGCTCATGAGGAACCCAGGGGATCCCAGAGTCCGAAGGCACCGCAGAGGTGCAGAGATCCCAGGAGGGCAGGCCCAAAGCGGCGGGAGGGTGGTCAAAGCAGCAGCTTCTAGAGTTGGGACTGCCTGCGTTCAAATCCCACTCGCTAGCTGGGTGACTTGGGGGGGGGTCTCAGTCCCTCAGGGTCCCCATCTATATGGGGTGACAAAATAATGACAACTATACTTCATCAAGTTGTGAGGCTGCAGGAGATCACGCCAACTGCTTCTAGAGCCGCGTGTGGTGCGCGGCAGGGCCTCAGTGAATGTGGACTGTTGTGTCACCCTCGACATGATTCTTTTTTGGAAGAATCCACTTGGATGGGAGGTGGGGAGAGGGGGCAGGGCTGTGGGCTTTGGAGTAAGGGCGGCTTAGGTTCCAGCCGGTGCTACCACGCAAGCGCTGTGTAAGCTTGGCCAAGTCACTTCGCTTCTCTTGAGCCCCTGCTTCCTCCTAGGTCAAGTAGACCAATAACCCCTGCCTGCCCGACCCCCTGGGGCTGTGGTGAGGGGATAAGGGACCTAATTTGGCATGAAAGACCCCCATGAAAAGTAGCCCTTGTTTATGGGGGGTGGATACTGAGATCAGCAACAGAGCTTTCCCTTTTACATGCCACCCTCTCATCCCGGCCTCTGGCCCACGAGACCATGCTTCCCCTCAGACAGACCTCTAGGCTGACAGAAGGAAGGACGTCAGGAGGGGCCAAGGCGCCGGGCCCTGCCCTCGCCTCCTGGAGTCTGGGGGTGTGTGTGGACCCCCTGGTCAGTCCTGCAGCACAGCGTCCCCTCCCTGCTCTCCAAATCTGCACTGCCATCTCAGAGGCTTCTTCTTTCCCTTTTTACAAGCATGTGTCTCGCCAGAGATTCGCCAACTTTTCACATAAAACAAACCCATAAAAACATGGGCAGTTTCAGTGAGAAAGGAGCATGAATCTAGCTTGGGGGCTGGGGGCAGAGTCTCAGGGCTGCTTCCTCGGTGCCCAGGCCCTGGCTTGGGGGGCAGCACAAGCAGTAGGGGGCCAGGGGGGGTGAGGAGGCCCCTAGCTGCTTCTCTCCGTACCTGTTGGAGCTGCTCTGACCCGCCGAGGGCACTGCCTGCAAAGAAGAGGAGAGACATTCTCCATCACAGGCCGGAAGATGAGAGGGGCCCTCCCCTGCTGGAGGTTTTCTGGGGGGAGGGGTCTAATTTGAGGGGGGGGAGATGCGGTTGCGATGCATTTCCAGCCCATTCTGCTCAGATTAAGTTCTTAAGTGAGCTGAGATCTTGAGTCGAAAGGCAGCATCCAGCCCAGGTAGAATGAGTCAGGGCCTCAGTGGACACAGGAGGTGCTGAAGAAATATGGCCAACTCCATGGGCCCCACCTGAGCCCCAGCTCACCCAGAAGGGCCAGGACTGCACCGTCCTGCAGCTGGGAGCTGGGAAGTGGGAGGGGAGGCACAAGGGGAAAGCAGGTAGGGGGCACTCTATGGAACTCCTGTGGTTCCTGGCACTGTGCTTCTGGCGCAGTCATCACCAGGACCATGACGGGGTGGGGGGTGCCCAGGACTGCCCGAGAGGGGGGAGAGCCGCCTGAGGTAACACACCCAGTAGGAGGCAGAGTTGGGATTCAGGCCTGGCCCCCCCACCAACCCAGGGTCACAGGTGCAAGCCCGGGGGCCTCCGTCTTCCCCACAGAGCAGCTGTCAACCTGGCCACAGGGCCCTTAATCCCAAGAGAACAGTCATCTCTCAACTTGGGGCCTCTGGCTAGGGAGAGACACTGGGGTCATGCAGCCGCCTAACTATGGGGCCACAGAACCACTTCAGGGGGGCAGTGAAGGGAGAATGGTGGACACAGGAAGGGCTTCATGTGTGCGCCACGGGCCACAGCAGTATTGGCTGCTCTTTCGGTTCCATAATCTCTTATTGTTTGAAGTCAAAGCACTGAACACATCCTGGACAGCAAGAGCTATTTCTGCAAACATTCCCACCTACACGGGGGGGGGCGGGGAGGGCACCTCGATGGAAGGAAATAGTCAAATTGTTTAATATGGAAGCAAACTACTAGACAGGCTCTGGAATCCTGATCCCACTGACTTGCCCCGTGGCCTTATCTGGAAGGGAGGGAACAACAGTGTTTACCCCGCCTGAGAGGGGTGTAGCTAGGGTTCATGGGCTCAGCTTCTAAAGCCAAGGTGCCTGGGTCCAAACCCTGGCTCTGCCTGTACTGTGTGGTTTGGTCTCTTTGCCTCAAGTCCACCCCACGAATCTGGGAGAATGACAGTATCCGTCTGGTAGGGCGGTAGGGAGGGTGAGAGGGGGTGGCACGTGGGAAGCATTGAGAGCGGTGCCTGGCGCTTAGTGGCCGCTCACAAGCGTGGCCATGACCACCATGATCCACCCAGCTTGGATGCAGCCGCCATCTAATTTGGGGCTCAGAAATTAGAAAGCTCCATGCGTGCTCCAAGCATGAACGTTTCAGCAGTTATGAAGTCCATTGCTTCACCGACCTTCTTCTCCTCAGTAGAAAAGGTCACTAACGTTGTATGAACATGTGTATATTTTTCAATCCCGTGGGAGTCAATAGAAGTATTTTCATTTTGATGTAAAAAATATCGGGAGCTACCCATGTCTAAACTGGCCCGTGGTGGCCGAGTGGCAGGGTGCTCCCCGCTGGTCAGTTCTGATCAGGTTCCACCCAGGGGCCGAGACCCTCGCTGGCCCGAGACCCTCACCCCTCCGGGACGCTGCAGGCCAGAGAAATGCACGTTGGGGATGAATAGCACGGGCGGGGTCTCCAGGTCAGCCTCGGGCCGCAGGTACGTGGTCTCGTTGCCCCTGAAGCCAGACAGCAGGCAGCCCTTGATGCCTGATGGGAAAAGGAAGGCACTACGTCTGGGGCCCCTCTGTTCATGCACCCAGCCTCTGCCCTCCAGTGTCCTTCTCCCCTTCCCCACTGACCACTGCTGCTGGAGTCAGGGCACTTGACCTTCCTCCGGAACTGCTTCCGCTCATCATCACGCATTTTCCTTTCTGCTCCCTGCGGGGAAGAAGAGGAAGGGGGTCACCAAGGGTCTTGGGAGGGGCTGGCTGCCTTGCATCTTATCTATGGGCCAGCCTTCGGGGGCTGCCAGACTTCTAGGGCTGCTTTCTTCCCAGAATGAGACCAGGAAATGGGAAAGTAGCAGCACCCAGCCCGCCGGGCCCAGGCCAGCCCAGCCCTGGCTGAGGTCAGTCCAGGCCATGAGAGACAGACAGACGTGGAGAGAGAGGAACAGACAGAGAAACAGAGAAGAGGGGAATTGGAGTCAGAGAGGGACGAGAAGAAGAAAGAGAAACGTGAGAGAGATAAGACACAGAAAGAGACGTGGAGAGATCTTTAGAGAGATCTAGAAAGAGATCTTCAGAAAGAGACAGAGAGGGGAGACAGAAGCGCAGAGACAGAGGAAAAGAGACACAGAGGCCAGGACAGACAATGATGAGCACACAGAGGAGTGAGAGACACAGAGGAAGACAGACACGCCCCGCCTGGCTGAGGGGACTCACTGGTCAGGGCTGGCCCTTCTCCCTCCCAGGGCCCCGCAGAGGGTCTGCGCCCCAACCCCCAGCTACCTTGTCACAAAAGATCTTGATCTGGCAGACGGCTCGGTGCACCAGGCGCTCGGCACCCGAGCCGCAGTCATAGGTGTCGATCTGCAGGTTTAGGGGGACGCCCTTCACCCCCTTCTGCGAGGAGAAGTCTGTGCTGAGGCAGTTGATACCGATGAACACCTGAGGACAGACAGGGGAGCTGGAGAAACAGCCTGCCCTGGGCACCAGCCCTGCTGTCCCACCAGCGCCCTGCGCACTGAGCCTACTGCACGCCTGGGGAGCGGCACCCCTGGAAGGCGCCCCATCGCCACGTCCGTTACAGACTGAACCGGTGCTCTGGGCGGTGAGCCAGCTTCCCCTGGTGACACGGGGCATGTGGAGGAGCCCAGGCTGGAGCCCAAGCTCTTCAGCAGTGGGTGAGGCAGCTCCCACTAGACTGCCAAGGGCCACCCCAAGGATCAAGGCCCTGGGAGGGAGATTAGGGGTCCTTCAGGGGCTTTCATGAAAGTCCAGAGACTCGTTTTTCTGCCACCCAGAGTGAGGAGGTAGAGAGGGGCTACAGACCACTCCCCCCAGCTCCGGAAGCCCACCTTCCTGCTGGCCCTGAGCCACAGGGGTGAGGCCCTGCCCCTCTGCACCCTCGACCACCAGCTCCAGCCCTCTCTGGACTTGTCACCCCCATTTTACAGCCAAGGAAACAGAGGCTTTAAGCAGAAGGGTGACCTGCTGATGTTCCCACATGCCAGCAGAGTGAGCCTGGACATGGGGCCACCCAGACTCGGGGTGGGAAGCTGGGCTCTGCCACCCACTGGCCACGTGGCTTTAGACAAGTGCTCTAACCTCACAGTGCCTCAGTTTCCTTATCTGCAAAATGGGGATAATTAAACCTACCTCACGCGGCTGTGAGGGCGTGAGGAGCACCTAGTGGGCTTGGCAGGTAGGGACCTGTTATGATGAGTGGGACAGCTGGAGTCTCAACCCCAAGCCTAGGCCCAACCGATGGCAGTCTGGGGTGAGTCTCAGCTGGGACTCCCTGGCAGGCTCACCTGGTGATTGTCTACCTGATTGACTCCTCCATGGGGTGCCAGGGCCAGACCCCACTCCAGACTGGCCACTGTTCTTTGGGACATTTCCCTCGTAAATGATCCTGACCTGCACAGGTAGGGGTGGGGTGCGGTGCCTGAGCAGACCCCCTTCCCTCCTTGGCTGTGGGGGCCAGGCCCCGGGGCGCATGCCAGACATACCTCCCCCTCCGCCAACTCGGCCCTAATGCAGCTCCCACCCAGCTCACAGCTGAGAAAGACCCACGCCCGGGGGCTTAAGGGGCTGTGAGAAAATCCCAACCGAAACCCACCTCTCCCTTCCTACGAAACTCTTTCCCCACCTCCCTGCACTGGAGGCCCCAGCTCCTCCTCCAGCCCCTGGCATCTGTTTGAATAATGATAATCTCTCACTTTTGTGCCTCCCTTTGTGTTTTCAGAGCCCCTTCAGCTCTATTTTCTCCAGGCAGCCTGGACCACCCCATGAGGCAAGCTCCCCAGCTTGTCCAGGCCAGAAATGTCCTTGCCGTGAGCTGGACCCAACCCTGGTCTGAGAGGGTAGGCCTGGCCCAAGGAGGTAAAGGACAGGCCCAAGGTCACCCAGCCCCCAGCTCTCAGACTAGCACCATTTCCACAATGCTGGCTCTCTAAACAGAAAACCAAGGTACAGAGAGGCCCAGAAGCACACGGCCAGTTGGCCTTGGGCACTAAGGGGCTGGGATGAAAAGAATCACCAGAGGCTCCACTTTCAGGCCTCTCCGATGGGTCTGGCACTGTGCCCATCCCTGAGACACGCATGATCCCGGGGAATCTTCACCACAACCCCAGGAGGCAGACTATCGTTCCCTTCTTGTGGACGCAGGAAGTGATGTTACTGGGTTTTCGGCCTCCCCTAGCCGACTCCAAAGCATTCCTTCTGCAACCCTGACCAGCCAGCAAGTCAGGAAACCTGGCGTCATCAGTGGTTGGCTGTGTGACCTCGCACGAGGCTCGGTTTTCCCATCTGGTGAATGGGTGGATGGCATTAATAACGACAGTCTCCACTGCTGAGCCGGGCTGGGCTCTACTCTTTACTAACCGCACATGATCCTCACGTGTACCCCTCAGTCGGTGCTCTCATTGCACCCCAATTTTACAGCCACGGCACTGGTCCAAGGTCACAGGGCTGGGACATAGGCCTAGCCTTTCTGGAAGCCTGTGCTTCTCCTCCACTGTCTCCTGCCTCCTCCATGGGCTCTCCCATCAGAGCAGCTGCCCCAATCCTAGATCCCCACCTGGGGACCTCCAAGGGACCCAGCCCCCTCACAGCCATGCACTGACCTTGGCCTCCTCGTTGACATTCCACACGAAGGACAGGGCGTTGTAGGCCACCTCCTCGATGTGCTGCACAGTGTTGAAGTTCTCTTTGCAGTCAGCTGGAACCACGGGAGACCAGAAGGAGAGTCAGAGGAAAGGGATCTGGGAACATGCTGGGGAAGAGGCATTTAGGAGCCGGGCCTAATTCCCAGCAGGGATTTGTCCCCTCCCCTCCAAGAACCATGCTTTAATCTGGGGGGGGGGGGTGTAACCTGATGGTCGTGCCCTGGATTACAGATGGGAAAACTGAGGTCCAGCTGAGGAAGCAGATGTGCCCAAACCCCACAGAGGACCCCTCCATTGGCCAACTAGGCCAGGGCCCTCATCACTTTGGGGTGGAGTTTCCAGTTTTCAGTGGGACTGGGTCTTAGGGGGTCGCCCAGATACAATCGTCCTAGAAGGAGGAAGAGCAGTGCCGGTGATGGTAGGGGCAGTAGTAAGCGTAGCCGCGCTGGGACTCCTCACGCCGAGCTATAGGTTGGACGGCGAGCGGACCGTGGGACGGCCACCACTTACTGAATCATTACGGGGGCCCTCAGTTAATCCTCACAAGGATGCTATGAATACTCAGTTTACACATGGAAAGAAAATGAAGCTCAGAGAAGTTTGGATCCTTGGCCAGGGTCCCACAGCTTAAAAATTTAAAAGGGCACAGCAAGGACTGGAGCTCAGCTTTGGCCCCTGGACACAGGTTCCTACCCACTTGCTATGTGACCTCTCAGACAAGTCATGGGACGGTGCCTAGTGATACCATGTCCTTCAGTGCGTGCGACTCTTAGGCAGAAGGAGTGGCATGCAGGGCAGCTGGCCTTACTCCGTTTAACAGCGGAAGAAACTGAGGCCCAGAAAGGGGAGGTGACACAGGTCACCCAGTCAGGAAAAGAGTGATGGAGCCTGATCCTGGAGGCCTGAGGATGGGCAGTGCCTCCCACACAATCCCGGCCTGGGACAGGGATAAGCTGGCACCCCGTGTCCCTTCCCCCGGCCCCCTCCCTGCTGACAGACAGAGCCCCTGGGTCCCCGCTCCCAAAGCAGAACTGCCCTGCACTGTCCTTCCAACCTTCCAAACCACGACAGACAGCCCGGCTCTCTGTGGACTTAGGCATTTGTGTCTCAATGGGCTGAGCCCCCCCATGGGGACACGCAGGCCAGCATCCCAGGGGTCTATTTATCAGACACTGTTGGGGTCTCTAGGGCACTGTTTACCCCAAAGCAACACAGAAAAGAGGCCCCTGCTTCCAGCCCACAGATGCAAATCCCTGCAAACCCCAGCAGTGTAGGACCTGGAGACAGGGGCCAGGCAGGCGGCTGGCTGAGAGCTAAGTCCTGCAGAGATCACGGAGGGCTGGGGAAAGGGGGCAGGGCGAGAAAGGCCTGATTTGATTACAGATGCGTGTGTGCGTGTGTGCGTGTGTGTGTGTGTATGTGTGTGTGTGTGTGAGAGAGAGAGAGACAGAGAGACAGAGACAGAGAGACAGAGACAAAGAGAGACAGAGAGACTGGGAGGGGGCCAGGGTGGGGGGGGACTCTCACCCACGTCGATGACGCGCTGCTTGGCAGTGGGTTGCCGGGAATGCCAATGCTTCCAGAAGCGCAGCTGCTCCACCGGCACCTTCTCATTGTCGAAGACAACCATCACCACACTCTGCAAGCACAGCGGCCCCGTGACCCCCAGCCTCGGGAGAGGCCCAGGCAGTCGCAGTCCCTTGACAGAGCCCTGGTCCGGGCCCGCTGCCCTTTTGCCTCTGTGTCCCCCACTCCATGGCAGTGGCACCCTCTCCCTAGGGTCCCTGTCGGGCAGGGCTGGCCCAGCCACCCCAGCCCCTTCCCGAGCTGCTCCAGGGACGACGCACCTTGACTTTGTTGGAGGACAAGGCCAGGCCTTTGCCACCTGCTGGGGTCCGCAAGGTGATGGGGTAGAACTGGCCCTTGTTGAGGTAGGCCATCGGCGACTCCCCCGACTTGATGTGGATGGCTTTGGGGGAGCCCAGGGTGTACTCAAAGTCACTGCAGGGAGGAGATGGGGAGGACAGTGAGGCTGAGCTCCCAGGCAGGAGTATCCCGGAGGGCAGTGTGGCCGGAGGCCTGAAGCTGTGCTGTGGGTTTACCGTGGGGCTTTGGGGAATCATTCTACAGCTCTGGGCCTCAGTTTCCTCATTTTTGGAGTTTCTATTTAATGGTTTCATTGAGCCACAATCCTTCTGAGTAACAAATAATGGAAATCAGAGAGACCCCTGAGGGGTGATGAAGCCACAGGGGAGATGAAGGGCAGCAGAACCGCAGTTTTTAACCGGGCTCTCAGCTCTGAGCTCCCTGTCACAGCCCAAGAAAGAAACATAGAAATCAATCTCTCTCTTTTCATGTGCCTTCACTCCCCTCTTTTCATTCACTGACAATGCCTGCTCTGGGGACAGTGTGAGGCTCTGTCGTAGCCTACTGTCCAAGTGGCCAAGGTTTCAGAGGGGCTGACTTACCTCTTGGGGCTGGGATAGTCCTCTGGACACGGGGGTTCTGGGGACGTTTTCAGGATATCTGGGAAGAGCAGCGACTGCAGAGAAACACAATTGAGAGAGAATAAATGGCCACATTCAGGCTGCTGGGGCCTCATCCCAGAGTTGTCCCATAGAGCCGTGCAGGTTAGGCAGTGTACAACCGGGACAACAGTACATGGCAGACCTGCCTCTGCTCTAGGACTTTTTATCCCAAGGATTCCAAACCTCTGACCTCCTCACTGTCTTCTCTCCTTCTGCACATGCATGCACATATCCAGGGATGCTGTGAGGGGTACGGGAGTGGGCCCTCACCTCCTGTGGGTCATCTTTGAAGGTGCTGTCAGGCTGCCAGCGCTGTGTGGGTGGCACCCCGTGAACGCTCTCAAACAAGGAGTTGAGGGAGCTGTTATCATACATATCACTGGTGGGCAGCAGGTAGCTGTCCACAGAGCCAGCTTCCAGCTTGCTGGGGCCTGGGGGGAGGGGAGCTGCCTTGCCGGAAGTGGGCCCGGCCCCCTCCAAGCTCATCAGGTTATTCTTCTTGAGCACATCTGGGTACTCTGGGGTTCCAGACACATTCTCAGTCAGGAATTTCATGAGATGCGTGGGACTTTCAAGGGGAGCGAGGTCCATCTCATATTCCATGCCATGGTAGTACCTGGGGAGAGAGGAGGGCTGAGTGAGTGCACCTCTTCTCTCTGAGGGGCAAGGGGACCCTCAGCTGGACTGGAGGGTGACCATCACGCTGACACACTGACCGTCTTTAATCCCCTGGAATGTTAGATCTTCCCGACGTGCATGAAGCAAGACCCAGTAACAGGCCGGTCTGTCACAGGGGTGAGCGGCGGTGGGGGTGTGTGTGTGTGTTAAGAATGGAGCAGGATACAGGCTCGGGGGTCACGGCAGAAACACGTGCTTCGTCCCTTATAGTACTTGGTAACTTTAAAAACTGGAAGTTCATTTATTTCTTATCCAGAGCCCAAGTCCCCCCCTTAAAACAACTGCTCTGAGTCATCCACACAGTGTGCGTGGTGGGGGGCCGGGGGATATCACAGTTAACACTATGCTGAGAAAAAGGTCTGGAAGGATACACTCCAAACTGTTAAGGGGGGCAGGGGAGTAGGATTACAGGAAACTTCTACTCTCTACTTTCTACATTTCTATAGAGTTGGAATATTTTATAACGAACGGGTATTACTTTTGTAATCAGAAAAGCTAACAACATTTTTAAAAACTTAGTTTTCAGAAAAGTCCCATGCACAACCCTACTGTTCCTAGCACGGAGGGGCCCTGAGCCAGCTGCATCAGCCCTAATGCCTGCCTTAGCAGCTTGGATTTTCTAGAAGGCAGAGGGAAGCCCAGAAGGTTTCCCAGCAGAGGCCCTATCTGGTGGGTGGGGAGGGGCGGGGGGAGGNATCAGTGCCCCGAGGCGCTAATGCCAGGCAGAAGCCCAAGAGAGCCAGAGGAAAGAAGTACCGGAAGCCAGGTGTCCCCTCCCCCAGGCCAGGTCTCCCTCCCCGTGAGGCTGCAGGGAGGAGGGTTTTGGAGCTAGGACAGAAAAGCTGCCTTTAGGGCTCTTCCTGGACCTTGACTTTGAAGTTTGTTTTCAGTAAACTCCTGCCCACATGGCCCGCAGGCTTTGGGTGCCCACGAGACTCTCTGGTGGGGCAGGGTCTCCTTTTGACTTGGTGGGCCCTAGTCAGTTGCCCTCACAGACTCCTTCCTCCGTAGAAAAGATTTCAAAATACCTCTTACAATTGCATCGGCATAAAGATAGGTGTAATCCAGGTTGGATTATATTCATTGTTTTTTTCTGATTTTAAAATAAATTCTAACACTTGCATGGGCCCCTGAGAGTCCCATGGGCCCTAGGCACCGAGCCTTCTGTGCCTGATGGTTAAGGGCCCAGAGGTGGAGGTGAGGACGAGAAAAGGGGCTGAGATGGTGGTTGGGCAGACCTACCTCTTTCCTTGGTCGTTCCGGCCCCCAGTGCTGGAGGACAGGATCCGCTTCTCCTTAGGGCCCTAAGTGGAAAGGAAAGAGGGATTTATGCATTTATGGCAAGATCAACCCCCTCCAGTGGACTTGGTCAGAGAGAGGAGCTACCTTGGTCACTTGGAGAAAACCTGCCAGTCCTTGGAGTGGGCAGGCCATCATTTAGTCTGAGCCCCAAGTTAGAGTGAGAAGTACCCCAAGATTAGCAAGCAGGCATCATGGAATTTGGAGTCAGGCCGATCGGGCTTAAGTTCTAACTTTACCACTTAAAAGTGCTATGTGACTCTGAACGAATGACTGCACCTTTCTGAGACTCAGTTTCTTCATGCGGCAAGTGGGGAATGACAATACCTACGTCAAGAGTATGTGAAGATTAATTAGTAAAAATAATGCTTGCTGGTTTTCATTTTTTAAAAAAGATTTATTTATTAATTAGAGAGAGAAAGGGAGAGAGAGAGAGAGAGAGAGAGAGAAGGGGGTTGGGGAGAGACAGAAGAGGAGGGAGAGAGAGAATCTCTAGCTGAGTGAGGAACCCGACAGAGGGCTCCAACCCACAAGCCCGAGATTGTGACCTGAGCTGAAATCAAGAGTGTGCTTAACTGACTGAGCCACCCAGCTGCCCCTTGCTGGTTTCTATTTTTAAGATTTTATTTGTAAGTAATCTCTACACCCAACATGGGGCTCAAACACACAACCCCGAGATCAAGACTTCCATTTTCTATTGACTGAGCCAGCGAGGCCCCCCCTTGCTTGATGTTTTTTAGTCTAGGACTTCTTGTGTGCAAGGCCCTGTACTAAGTGCCTTCTACGCGATTTCTAATTTAACCCCTACACCACTACATGATAGCTACTGATGTCATCTCCATTATACGGAGGAGGAAACTGAGGCCCGGAGAGGCTCAGTTGTCTCAGTGGTTAGGAGCATAGACTCTGGATCCCGATCTCTTGGGTTCAATTCCCAGATATGTCACATACTGGCTGTGTGACCTGGGGGGCAAGTCCCTTAACCTCTCTGCAGCTCATTGTCCTCATCTGTACAACAAAGATAATAATAGTAACACCAACACCGGACATTGTTGTGAGTGCTCAGACCAGCGCTGAGCACCTGCAGAACATTAGCTAAGTGTGATTGCTCGTAATTTTAATGTTCTTGCATCTTAGAGCATCCAGGTCATTTCGACCTCTGGTTAATGAAGCCAGAACCAGGTTTCCAATCCAGCCTAGTGACTCCAATGCCTGGGCTGTTACACCCCATGGGAGAGCGTGCGGGAAGGCGCCTGGCACAGAGCCTGGCATTCAGTAAGAAACCATACTCTGTTACCTTTAGAAGTAGATTGCCCAAAACCGCACTGTCAGTTTGTGGCCAGATCAGGTCTCAAACTCCCAACCGAGTGCTCCCTACACGTCATGAGACCCTGTTCTGACTATCCATGGGACTGTTCTGAACCCAGAGTGTTCTGAAATGGGGAGGTAGGGCAGGCGTTTTCACTAAAACCAGGACAGGTGTCACTTCCAGAACCTGTCCCCACCATTCTGGCCCTGGGAATCGCCCTTTGCCTAGGAATATGGTACTGGATTTTACATTATGGTCCAAACTCAAGCTGTAAATCCCAGGTTAGGGGTTAAATCCAGGCCTAGGATTCTGGCTCCCACCAAGTCTCCAGTCTGAGGCAGGCAATTCAAATTTCTTCTCCATCGGCCTGGGTCAAACACTCTCAGCATGCTATTGGTCTGCTGGGGAGGAAGTAAGGTAGGGTAACCACACCACTCCAGGGTGAGAACCAAAGCCAGAAAGAAAATCTGGGCCTTCTCGTATGTGAGACCACACTTCCTATCCTTGGCCTGTGAGTTTACACGGGGAGTGTGCCTCCCCCTTGGGGTAAGGTAGATAAAATATTGCTTGGGTCAGTAAATTTGAGGGCTTATTTACAAAGTGGCTTTAAATCTTCAAGTTCAAAGCCAGTTATCTCAATAATTGGCTGTTTATGTTTCCCATTCTCAAATCTGGGCAAGTCTCTTGGAGCAATCACCCAGCCCAGGGAGACCAGGAAAGTTTGCGATGGTGTGACAATTCAGACAGAAAGGTAGGGGCTGCTTGGAGTACTGGCTTGAGAGAGATTCTTCAGCCTTCTGTACCCCGGTGAGAACGCAGGCTGGAATTCATGAGCAACAGGCAAGGGAAGGGAGGCCTCTGGCGCTGTGTTACGTGTCTGTGATTGCCCACTGGTCAGATGGGGGGGGCTTAATTCCTGTTCTCAGGCGCTGACAGTCTCCTAGAGTCAAGGCCAAGGCCCTGGAAACAATTAGAGAACCATAAGGACCGTCTGGCAGGAGGTGTTACATTCCAGCAAGGGTAGGAAGGATAGTCAGACGCTCCGGAGAGCGACAGAAGATATGACAGCATGGCCTCCAAGAGAAAGCGGCCTTGGGAAGAAAAGGAAAGGATCGAGAGCAGAAGGCACGTTCTAGGCGGTGGGGTTGGGAAAGGTGGGTGGCGATGACGGAGTAACTGGGATGACCTAAGGGACAGGGCCAGAAAGAAGATGGCAGGCTGGGGGTGCTGCTGGGAGCTGCTGTGTGTGGCCGAGGCATCAATCCGTTCCATCAGTACGCACTGGGTGCCGAGTATGTGGCAACCAGTATGGGGGAGGACTGAGTAATGGTCACCGCATGGTTCCTGCCCTCCAAGAGCTCAGTCATGGCGGGGATGAAGACATAAATGCATGGAAAGCAAGTTTCTAAAGACAGAGGTGAGGATAATGATGGTAGCTGCTGAGGGTACCCGGAGGCACAGAATGGGAAACCCAAGACAGCTTTCCCCCTTCTCAGCGAAGGAATGGGGTGAGACCCCATTGAAGCTGGGACCTGGAGCTGAGAGGAGGGTTTACCCAGGGGAAAGGGGAGGGGCCCAGGCAGAGAGAACAGTGTGTGTGAAGACCCAGGGGAGAGAAAACACAATGGGTGTGGGGCCAGGGGTAGGCTGCCGGCCGGCCGTGAGGCCTGAGAGCAAAGGCGTGCGTTCAGTCAGAGGGGGACAGTCCCAGCGGAGGCAAACGTACCATGTAGTAGTCGTAGAGGAAGCTCAGGGCTGCAACACTGTCATCGTCCCCATTGACCCTCATCATGGCCTTCGTGGCGGCCGTCAACGGGTTTTCCAGGTACGTCTTCCAGGCCTCGTCCTCACTCGTGTAGGGGAACTTCTGGAAGTTGACCGGGTCATTCTTTAGCAGTCGCACAGACCTGAAACTGGAAGGCAAGCAGGGAAGGTCAGATTTAGGCTGTCCCAGAGGAAGGTCCATGTATGGTCAGCCTCAGGCCAATGCTCAGGAATTCAGAGTTACCAGTCTTGAAAACTTGAAACCATTTCTTCTGCCTCCCTTTGGGCAGCTTGGGGCAGTAGAACATACCCGAACTCGAGTATGATTTTGGTCTACACCAAACGTCGTCATGTAGAAGCTGTCAACCTGGGCCCTCAGTCCCCTCATCTACGACACCAAGACCCTGTTCTGACCTTGCAAAGCTTCGCAGAGGGTTCAATAAAATGCTTCCATGTAGATACTTATTCCAGGGGATTTAGCATACATGACAAGCTGCAAAGAACAACATTTCCAGATAAGGCAGCAGCAGAAGTTCCGCTCCAGACCGTGAAAGACACAGAAGGCTGGCCATCGTTGTAAGGTAGGGAGTGTGGCGAGGAAGCCTGTGGGCAGAGCCTGGTCTTGGGAACTGGCATTTCAGACCAGCATGGACTGTGGAGGGCCAGGAAGATGTCCAGGTGCCAGGAACCTGGGGGGAGGGGAATGCTGAAGGGCACATGGATGAGGCAGAACCAGGCCTGTGCTGAGAACTCAGACACATACAAAGCAGGTGGCCCAAGAGACAAGCGACACGGGCTCCAAGGCAAGAGATCATGAGAGGCTCTTCGGAGGAAGAAGACGTTTTAGTTGGGGACACTCAGTACTGAGGATTATATCAGGCAGAAATGTGAAGAGGGGCCATCAGGATAGGGATGTGACACAGAATAATGATGATGTCATTATTAAAAGTAATATCTAATCTTCATTGAGCATCGGCCGTGTATTAGATACTGAGCCAAGCATTTTCCATGAATTCTCTCACTGAATTCTCACAACAACCAAGTAAGGCGGGTACTAGGCTTGTCCCCCTTTTATAGACAAGGACACTGAAGGTCGGAGAAGTTAAGGGACTCGATCACGCTCCTGGTGAGTGGCCCCGCGGCAATCAAGCTCCAGCAGGATGATGCTGTGATACAGGATAGCGTTCTCAAATTTGAGCTGCATCAGAATGACCTGGAAGGCTTGAGAACACAGATTTATGGGCTCCACCCCTGGCGTTTCTGATTCAGTAAGTCTGGTGTAGCTGGAATTGGCATTTGTAACAAGTTTCCTGGTAATGCTGCTGCTGGGAGTCTGGGGACCGCCCTTTGAGAATCACTGGTGTAAAACACGCTCTTGATGGCCAGCAGAGGCACAGAGGTGGGAAAGTTCCAGTGTGTTCATTTTAGAACACAGAGTGTGTGAAGGAGAGTGGTAGCTGCGAAGACAGGAGCAGCTAGACTGGGACAAAAGAACCCCGGTGATGAAGCGGGCACTTCATGGCCCGATGCCCCCCCTTCCTAAGGGAGCCTCCTAGACTCTCTCACGTTAGGGACACAGGAACAATGCCAGCTGCCGTTTACCAGAATATGTATGAATGCTTTCCATCCCTAAGCTCGGCTCCTTATAAGAACACTAAGAGGTAAGGATCACTGGCTTTACTTTACAGATGAGGGAGCCTGAGACTTGGAGAGGGTAAGAAAATGCCCAAGATCACCCAGCTAGTTCATGACACAACCAGGATTTAAACCCAGGCTTGTCTAGTACCAAAGCCAAGTGCTTTCCACTGAGCCGCACTGTTTCACTATGATGCAAGAAGGGGTGGCATTTCGGGCACTGTGGCAGACTCGTGGGTGGGCAAGGAAGTGCCCCCCTGCTGGCCTGCAGCTCATGCCTCCATTCCCAGACACAGAGTGGGAACAGCAGCTAGACCACACCCAGGCAGGCAGTGGGCGGCTCCGTTGCCAGGGGCTTCACCGGGGGCCCAGTGCTCCCCCATCTCCCTGGGTCCCGGGGTGCGGGACGTCGGCTCTGGGAGGGAGGCAGAGAGAGCTGTCACACAGGAAAGAGAAACGATAGAAACCTTCCTGCTCTAGGGGTGCGGAAAGGGAGGCACACCCCGAGTTTCTACTGCAATAAATCAAGGGCAGCAAGACGGAGACGTGAGGAGGAGGCCCCTCCTCGCTGCGTCCTGGCCCTGGGGTTAGAAGAACTTACAGAGCAGGCCCAGGGTAGCTGGCCCAGCCCCTCCCAGCCCAGGCCAAAGGAAACTCCCCCACTCAGGGGTCATGGGAGAAGCCGGGAAAGGCCAGGAAGACCTCCTCCCTCTAGGTCAGTTGGGATCCCCAGTCCTGAGCACTGTTCCTCATTTGTAAAATGAGTCTCATAAAAGCACCCACCACGTAGGATTCTGAGGATTGAGGGCATCGCCACGTGAAAAATGATGAGAGCTGACCCTGCCACGTAACAAATGCGTAATACAGGAGAGCCACTGTGGGCTCTGGACCCAGCTTGCAGCCACACGCCGACGGCCTGCGAAGTGGTTTCGGACGTGGTAAATGGCAGATCTGGGCCTAGATCCCCAGTCTGCTGACTCTGGTGGAATGACCATTATCAGCTTTGATGAGCTATTAGTTAGCTCTTATCCTACTGAAAAATGAAAGTTTCGTAGACAATGATAAGGTCCCATCAGGAAGAAAAGGTCAATGTTTGTTGTTCATCTGGGAGACTTTTCTGGCCTCTGAGGGTTTCCAATCCATCCTGCTGGGATCCCTGAGCCTGAGTCCTTGCTACATAGTGGCTGTCGGACCTTCCGTGTTGACCATTGGCAGACACAATGCCAACAGTTTTTCTGCACTATCTCATCACCTCTGGGCCACAGCCCTGAGAGATAGGTCTTGGGGAAATTGAGGCTCACACAGGTAATATTGCTGCTCAAGATCTCTCAGCTGGCAGGTGGTGGAAACTCAACTTGAACCCGGACCTGTTGGACTCGAAGATGTTTTTTTACTCCATGCTAGTCCCCTTTCAGGATGCCTTTCTTATTCTGGAAATTCCCCTCCTCTCGATTACACTGAACCAATGGTCCACTGACAGAGAGGCAGGGATTTTCCACCCACGCAAGGCAGGACGGACTGAGTAAGAAAGCAAGAGGACTGGAAGTTTCTGGCCAGGAGCTGGGAGCCCTAGTGTCCTTGTCTCCATGCCTGCTCATGCTACCGATCAACTTCATGTTCCAAAGTTAAGCATTTGGCTTCCAGAAAGTCTTGACTGTGGATAAGATTAGCATTGACTCGTGTGCCAAAGCCTGAAATCCAAGAACTTCTGGTACCCTGTTCTCTTAATGCTGGAATTCAGGACTGAGGGCCTGGTGGGTGAGAGATGTGAAGAGTTCCAAGGACTGAGCCCTACTTATGGGTGACAGAGCCAGAACAAGGAGGGGAGACCAAGTGATCCTACCCAAGGGCCTCCACAAACTCTCTGTTGATGCCCCTGTCCAAGGCAGAACTTCTCAGCTACCAGAAGGAAGAAGGAGAAAGGGGGGGGGAGGGGATGGCAAGAGGACTTAGCCATGTCCTCATCTGTTAAATGGGTCTATTGAGTGTCTTCTCTGCGCCCAGTCAGGAACTCTTCTAGGTCCTGGGGAATCAGCCAAGAGCAAGACAGATAAGGCTCGGCTCCCATGGAACTTAGTTTAATTGGGGAAGACAGACCAGAAACAAGGAGGTAAATGAGTTAATTTTAGTCAGTGATAAGTGCTGTGAAGAAAATTAAAACACAGTCAGGGGATGGAGTCACCGGGGCTGGCTACTTTAGAGAGGGGCTAATCGCAGGGGCTGTTAGGAGAATTAAGCGCATTAACGTAGGAAATGTGCTTAGCCTCGAGCCTGCCAGGGAATAATCACTTAGTAAATAATAGCCATCATCATCACCATCATCATGACCGCCATCATCTCAGAAGCCCCAAATGACAGTCAAGGGGAGACTCTGCCCGAGGTTCTTAAATTAACACCCTCCCTAAGCCTTCCGTCTATGAACAAGGTTCTGTATCGAAAACAGAAAAGAGACAGTGTAATAACCCCTTGCCTTGACTTTCACATTCATTATCTCACGGGGCCTCCCAACATACATCATGTGTTATTATCTCTACTTTACAGACCAGGAAATAGACAACAGAGATGTTCGGGGACCTGTTCCAGGCGACTGGCCAAGTGAGTTACTAAGCCAGACCCTCTGGGATCTAATTCCACAACTGGCCACTTTTCCACCGACCACTAGTTTCCAAAAAGGAATGTAGAAGAGAAGAAAAACCCAATGAACAGGGGTGTCATCCATCCCCCATTTTAACCACTATTTGTCAAGCAACTATTATGTGCCAGGCCTTGTCCTGGGCCAACAAGACAAGAAGGTCATCCCCGCTGTCATACCGGTTACATTTTAGTGGCAGCAAGACAGACATGACCACAAAAACAAACAAACAGCTCATGTCAGATAGGCGAAGAAAGCTATGAAGGAAAGGAAGCAGGAGCCTGACCTGCCTGAACTTTGGAGAGTGACTGGGTGTGGTCAAGAAGAGGGCTGCAGGGAGACAGGTAGGGAGGACCTCAGATCTTCCAGAGGAGAGGAGCCGCAGGATCCAAGGCATAAGCCTAGGACAGCTCCCAGAGCTTGCCCACCTACTGTGTGCCAGGGTTTTTGCATACGTTGCCTCCGTTTGAGGAAGGCCAGCCCCCTGAGGAGGAAACTCAAGTCAGAGCTTTGATAATCCCTCACATTTGCATGGCGTGTTGTATTTTTCAACATGCTTCTCATACGTTTGTCATCACCTCTGATCCTGCAACGCCCCTGTAAAGTAGGGAGGGAACGTATGACTCTCCCCCATGTGATAGCAGGAAAAATTGAGCCACAGAGAGGGCCACTGGCTTGCCTAAGGCCAACCAGCTAGTATCTCATGACATCAAGCTTAGAACAGAGGTCTCTGGTTTCTAGCGTCAAGAATCTTCTCAAGGCTGCCTCCTCGGAGCCTCCCTGGCCCAGCTTCTCCTCCCTTTGGGAGAAAGTTGAATACAAGATCCAGAGAGAGGAGCTCGGGCATCTAGCTGATAAGCCTCCCTTCCCGAGGCCCCTGTCTCTAGCCTGTGGGGATGTGCAGACCGCCCATGTAGGGGCTCTCCTGTGGGTGGGTCCACAGCGTGGGAGGGGTGTGGTGCCAGCTGTTCCACACCCAGCCAGACTCTTGGCCTCCTGACTCTACCATGCATCATTCTGGGCACCAGGATGGAGGAAGCCCAGGGTGGTAAAGTGGGTTTCATCCCAAGTCCTGTTGGACTCTCGATGCCCACAGCTTTCTGGCTGAGCGCCACTTGAAACTCTCAATGAGACTAAGTAAATGTGTCTCAGCCATTAGTTGAGGACTTTTGGGTTCAATTTAGGGTGCGAAGGGACTTTCAAACTCTAGTTTCTCAAAGAAGGTGTAACTTCGCCTAAGGACACTCAGCATAGAGCAGGTTTGAGATTTGAGTCCTTTAGCTTCCTATGGGTACTAAGTTGAATCACTGCCCTATCTCTAAGGCTCGTCAATAATTCAGAGATGTAAAAGGAAGGACGTGTACTCAATGTTGCTGAAGGGAGAAGGAAACTCACGGTGGGGCGGGGGGGAGCTCAAGCAAAGGAGGTGCCTGGCAGAGGATAGGTCTAGTGAGCTGGGTCTCACTTCCCTCCAGCCGGAGGAGGAAGAGTTCCAGTGGCCACCTGGGCTGGGTGTTGACACCCAGATACACCCAATAACTTGCCAAACCCTGTCATGAGCCACCCAGCATCCTCAGCAGCGATCAATCACACTCACTAATTACCCACAGGGAGGCCCTGCCACAGCTGCTCGCGGACGAATCATTTTTCAGTCAGCCCCACGCAAGGTGTTCCCTAGGCATGACAGGGGCGCTCTGGGGTTCTCGTGTTTGCCAGTGGCCCATCTGGTTTCTGGATGTCCAGGTTGTGAAATATGCCTTGTTGCAGGCTGGGGGCTCTTTGGGGGCCTCCACGGAAACATGGTAGAGTCCATTCTAGGGCATGGCTCAGAGGGCCTCTACTTTGAATGAGGTCATGTGATCTCGTGTCTACCAGGTGCACCCCAGAGCTTCACAGACCTGGTGCCAGTTTCAGCTCTGCTACTTACAAGCTGTGTGACTTTACGCAACTCGACCTCTCTGTGCCCCAGCTTTCTTCCCTGTAAAAGAGGGAAAGATGGGAGGACTAACCTCACATAATTCTTAGGATAGCTGCTATGCACTTGAGGGCTTACCAAGCACCAGCTGCTGGCCCACCAATTCCTAGTCTTTGTTTTACTTCATCTTTACAGCTTTGTGAGGTATTACTGTTCGAAAATGCAATGAGATAATGCAGGTAACCCGCAGAGTGCCAGCACATAATAACGTGAATTATTATTATTATTGCTAAAACTCACTTTGTAGGGTAGCCCCCAGCAAATTGCATGACAACTCACAGCCTCGCCTTCTCCCACCTGTAAATGGGACATCTTTTCCAAGCAGCAGCAGGAGACCTGAAGCTTGGAGATTCCCAGATAAGAGGGGCAAAGCATTCATCATCTGGCTTGGCGGGGGGGGGGNCCACCAATTCCTAGTCTTTGTTTTACTTCATCTTTACAGCTTTGTGAGGTATTACTGTTCGAAAATGCAATGAGATAATGCAGGTAACCCGCAGAGTGCCAGCACATAATAACGTGAATTATTATTATTATTGCTAAAACTCACTTTGTAGGGTAGCCCCCAGCAAATTGCATGACAACTCACAGCCTCGCCTTCTCCCACCTGTAAATGGGACATCTTTTCCAAGCAGCAGCAGGAGACCTGAAGCTTGGAGATTCCCAGATAAGAGGGGGGGCAGGGGAAGAGCAGTCAGGCCCCAGCCAACGCTTCTAGTTGCATGTAAATTAATTATGTGCCATTTTCTAATTATACCAGAAACTCACTTTCTCCTCTTTGAAAAATTCTGCCCTCTATGGGAATTCTTCTTTACGCTATGCTCTTCTTTCGGTTTCCTATCCAATTTTCCTGGGGGGTTTTTTGTTTTGTTTTGTTTTTTTTCTCTTTCAACTGAGATGTGAAAGAAATTGAAATCCACCTGTAAACCCGGGGTGCCACATCCCTTCATTCATTCACTCACTGATTCATTCAACAAACATTCACTAAGGATTACTCTATAATAGGCCCTGTGCTGGGTACTAGGACATGAATGTAAATACCACGCTGTCCCTGCCCTCAAGAGTTTTCAATTCTTGCAGCCCGTGTTCCACCCACCAAGGAAATAACACCAAATATTGGTGAGATAATTTCCCTTCAGGACATTCGCTAGGTCAGTTGCTCTGACTTTTTACAAGATGAAAGGAATGGAGGGAGGCAGCCAGTCAGGATTATCCTGCTCCATTTTGCAAATGCTGAGCTCCTGAGAGGGGAAGGAAGACAGGGGAAGAAGGGAAAGGAACTGTTATTTAAAAGCACCAGGCCCCCTGGCGCCTGGGTGGCTCAGTGGGTTAAGCATCTGCCTTTGGCTCAGGTCATGATTTCAGGGTCCTGGGATCGAGCCCCACGTCAGGCCCCTTGCTCAGTAGGGGGTCTGCTTCTCCTTCTTTCTGTGCCCCTCCCTACCTCGCTCTCACTCTGTCTCAAATAAATACATAAAATCTTTTATTTAAAAAAATAAATAAAAGCATCAGGCCCTGTGCCTTTTCATTCTGATACTTGCCCTGGGAGGGGTGTGTGAGTGTGTGGAGGGGGGTGTTAGCGCCAATTTACACACAGCAACTGACACCTAGAGAGGTTAAGGAGCTCATCCAAAAGTCACCTGGTCCATGTGGCAGAGCTAGGCTCAGACACAAGTGTGACCCCCGCAGCTAAACCCTCAGCCTGCTGACCCAGCGACTATGTGGCAGGTCAGAAGAGGGTCTGGGAATCTCCTGCCTCCCAAACCTCTGCCAGGTCTTCTAGGCCAGTGGTTCTTAAACTTGAACATGCATCAGAATCGCCTGGAGGGCCTGTTAAAACACATATTGTTGAGCCCCACCCCCAGAATTTCTGATTCAGTAGGTCTAGGGTGAGGCTGAGAATTTGCATTTCTAACAAGTTCCCAGGTGAGGAAGATGATGATGTTGTCCAGGAACCACATTTCGAGAACACCATTTGTAGGTGAACCAATAATTCTCTCTTTGAGAAATAATGACTCCCTCTCCTTACCCTCCCCGTTTCAAAAGTAACATAGGTATGTAAAACACAATATATAAAATGTAAAACGGAGAGAAAAACTGGAAGCAGAGCTAGAGTCACCTGCATTCCTCCACTCAGAGATAACCGCTGTTAGCAGTTGGGCATATCGCCTCGTCTTTTTTTTTCAGGATCTGTACAGACAGGAGGCAGGGTGACATATTGCTGTGGCGTATCCTTTTCGCCCCTCCGTTAAGACCCAGTTAAGATCACAGCTCTTCCTTGAGATCTTGAGCAAGCCTGGGGCAAGTCTCACACCCCTCTCCTCGGCAAAACTGAATTTATACTCCCATCCTCGTTGGATCCCTGGGAAGGTTAAGGGACATAATGTATTTATCAAGCACTGGACACTGAATCTGTTGTGGAGTCAGCTCTCAATCGATGCTTGGCTGTTATTTTTTTTCAACCAACTGGGCCCGACCAGCATATGCTATTTGTGTTTCAGCCCTGTAGCCCTTCCTCCGGCTGGCCTTCCTCTGTGTGGACGCCCCCTGAAGCTGTCTGTGGCTCCAGGCACCTGACCAGGCCCTCGCTGTGCCAACCAGTGCAGTAGCAGGAACCTCAGGAGCGTCCTGCACCCCAAGCCTCGCCGTTAGGGTTGTCTCAGCCCCAGTCCGCCTGTTTTACAGGCGGAGCTTAATGAGGGCTTTTAACTTTTCATTCACCAGCAGCGTAACTCCGACTTTTAATAACACACCTTGTGCACGACAAAAATTTGCTCCTGGCAATCATGGTTTCGACCACAAAACCGCAGCGGGGAGGCGTTCCTGGTTAACTCTTTCAGCGCTCCAGGCAGTCTGGAGCCTGGCGCTCCTGGAGATCAGATGGAGCAGCGACAGAGGCCTGTGGTCTCCCACTGGGACGTTCCTTGTCCCCCTCCCACTCAGTCCTGTCTCTCCAAGGCTTTGGGGAGGGAGATTCCAGGTGGCGGGTGGGCTCCCAGTCTGCGGACTGAGCAAGACTGCAGAGGGGAATCCTGGTGCGCCTCGCTCACTTCTCTCTCTCTCTCTCTTCCACTCCATAGACCTACTATGTGCTGATCACTTAACCTCCTAGCCCCTCATTTCCTCCCAGGCTGAGCGAGCCAGCGCAGGTGCACCTCGCACACAGTCGGCTCTGGGGCACCACTCTACCTGTAGCTCCAGAAGGGCCGGGAAGACCCATAGCAATGGGCCTAAGACCCTGGCGTGCCAGCGTGGCGCCCCCGAGAGCACCCTGGAGGGCAGTGCGCAGGCGCGGGCTGTTTTCCCGCGAGAGGAGAGCCACGGGCAGTGAGTGACTTCCGGCGCCCCCCATCGCCTCCCCCCCCCCCCCCCCCNCCCCCGCCGCCAGCCCAGGATCCCCTTGCGGGCGACTCTAGCCCGCGGGCAGCCGACTGCGCTGGCTGGCGGCGCCCCGAGGCGGGCTGCGTTGGCCCGGAGGCTGGCAGACGCACCCGGCAGGCGCTGGGCCCGACCACATGAAAGGCCGGAGTGCTCCACCCGCCAGCTGTCCCGAGCTGGGTTCTGGCGCCGCCGCCATGCACCCCAGGACCCGGCCTTCGAAGGGCCACCTTCCTCCCCAGGCCTAGGGATCGGGCTCACGGTTAAGGAGCTCCAGCCCTGGGGCCGGGTGGCCCACATGTGGGAGCGCATTGTTTCCCCTGCCAGGTAGGTGGGCATATACCCTGTGGGACAGAAGAGGAAACCGAGGGTCAGGGAGGAGAAACAAATTGACCAGGACCCTGCGGTTGCTAAGTGGCAGAATTTAGCCCCATGCCAGCCCGGCTTTTCCCACCACACCAAGACCTAACAAGATTTCGTCATTCTGTCGGAGCACAAGATGGACGCTAGGACCAGCCCTCTGCACTCGGCACTGTTGGGGGGAATTGGGCAGCCAAGCCAGTGGCCACAGCAGCACCAACAGCAACAGCTCGAAACTTGCAAGCCAAACACATGATCCTCCAACCCCCCGCTTCTCAGTGAGGGTAGTTGAGCCCCCAGGCGCTGAGGCTCTGTCATTGTAATCTCCAACGGTGGCTTCAGAGTCTGGTTGCAATTACTGTGCAGGCACAGGTTCCCCTCACCCCACCCCAAACAGAGAAGCCTCAGCTGTCAGCGGATCTGACTTCAAAACCCAAATCATTAAGGAGGAGAAAATCAGGAAGCTTTCTGTTGGGGTAACCCAGCTTCAGGACGCTTACCCCCTGAGGGGCACCAATGAATAGATTCTGTCTGCAGCCTCTGCAGTTTTAACTGGGGGATGGAAGTGGGATGAAGACACATAGTAAGATTTTTGTTCTTGTTTTCAGATTGTGGAAAAATAGAAAGCAAGAGGTTCAGAAATACTGGTTATTTCTGTATGAAGTAACAAGGGTATTATGAACTTGCTCCTTACCAGGCTTTAAACCAATCACTTTTCTAAAGTGGTCGGATCCCCCAACAACTCCATGAGGTGGGTACCACGATGGCCCACAACCTACAAGGGAGGAAACTGAGACTCAGATAGGTGAAGTGACTTACCCAAGGTCATTCAGCTCATTAGTGGCAGAGCCGGGACTTGAACCCACGTGTTGCCTCCGCTGCCCCTGATCTTATTCCAGCTGTCAACACACTGTCAACCCCAGGGAATTTGTTTAAGAGAAATCTGATGCCCAGTGATTGTACTATGAACGTAGTTGGCTAACCTAGGAGAATTCAAGAGCTCGCCGGTATCATGGAACACTGTCTGCAGTTAGGACACACCAACTGCCGCCTCCGGTCTCACGTTCTTAAAACAGTCTATTGAGTAGCTAGAAAAAAAAGATTGTTCAACCCTCATCTCTGCCCACTCACCTCTGGGCATGGCAAAGGAGGAGAGTCCGTATTTTAGAAGCTTGGATTCTGCCAGCTCCTGGAGCCCATGCTAAAGCAGCCCTGAATCCCAGCCTTATCCCACCTTCTCTGAGGTCTGGACCCAAAGCAGGGGGTCCATGGTGAAGGTAGCATCAGCCAGTGGGAGTCTAAATCCCAGATATGGGCAGGAAGGCACCTGCATCTTGCCAGGCAATAGAGATGACCTCACTGAAAACCACATCTCAGCTTCTTCAGCCTTAGAACTGCCTCTGAATAAAAATCAACCACATTTTATTAATGTACCTTCAGACCTTGGCTCTGTGCCTAGCATTTTACAGCTTTTATCACACTTAACTCTCTCAGGATTCCAACAAAGCCTTCTTATACCCATTATCTGGATGAGGAAAATGAAGCTCCAGTAAGTTGAGTGACTTGTCCAAGATCACATGCCCCATAAGGAGCAGAGTCTGGATTTGAACTTAGGTCAAGCTGACTACAGAGGGCATATGTTTAAACACCACTCTGTAACCTTCCCACTTGGGACTGTTCCAACCCAACAAACAAGTCCCTTTAGAGAAACCCAACTCTCTGCCTAAGACAGCTCTTAGAACTACCTCAAAGAAGTTCCGTTTGGCAAGAAGATAGAAAGCCTAGATGGGATTGGGGCTGTCTCTGATTTCCAAGTCCCTTCACAGTATCAGAAAGTAGTGCCGAAAGCCTTCACAGTTTCAGTCCTGTGTTTCCCTACCTGGCTCGAAACTGCTCAGCAGACAGAGGGAAAAAAAAAAAAAACTATTTTCCCAGGGAAGCATTCAACTCTAGCTTGAGATAGGGCTTGCCTCAACACGCCAAAGTGAAATCGTCAGCCCATTCATTTACCCTTACAAATTGCTCTGTGAATCCTGGCGCCGGCCTCCCTGCGCTTCCCCCTTCTGGAAACCCCATCGAGCCTCCACACTCAGCGCCAGGCATCCACCAGTGTTTACTCACTCAAGTTCATTCGACATCTTCTTGCTCCCAGGCTCCCAGGCTCCCAGGCTCAAAGACGAAGACGGGCACCAGCTCGGAGGCTCTACTGACCGACCGCTTGTCTCTAATTCTTGCCTGACACAGACATTCCTTGCCCAGGGAAGTGTTTGATTTATGTTGAGGTTTGAGTGTCGGGATTTTGCTGACAGGTAGGTTCCCGGCAGCGCTGGTGCTGATTGGCTCTGGGTACAGGTGCCGGCGACAGCAGGTATGCCTCAACAGGTGCAGCTGTTAACTCTTGGCCTGCCGCGTTGGGGGCGGAGCCAAGGGGGCCGGCTGGGTGGAGCTGGCCAATTCCTTCCTAGGTGAGGGGGTGGGAGGTGGAGATGAGGGAGGAGGGAGGGCGGAAAAAAATGTTGGAGAGAAGATAGCCAGAGGAAAAGTACAGAGACAGAAACTTGGCTAAAGGAAATCTCGATTTCTGTTTCTAGTTAGTATCCCGGATACTCAGGAACACCCCCCCAATTCCCTCGCCCCTTCTTCTGCCCACCATCAAATACTTCACAGCCCCTGGGGGATTCTCAAAGGAGAGAGCAGATCTCCCCCTTCTCCACCCCCCACCCCCGGGCAGGGGAAGAGTTGTTTATGTGTAAGCGTCCACCCTTTTTTTCAGAGCTTTTCCCTAAAGGTAATAATAGCTTCTTTCTGAATAATGTTTTACAGTTATTCAGGTGAGCTCTTTGATTCTCCCGGTAACCCACTGTGGTAGCCATTATTGTACCCTTTCCTTCCGACACTTCACAGGTGAGGAAATGGAGGCTGGAGAGGTAAATTGACTTGCCCAAGGGCAAAGCTAGTGAGTGTCGGAGCCCAGATCTGAATCTTCAGTCATCTGCAAGTCTGGCTGTCCCTTTGAGCTGAAGTCAGTGGGCTCAATTCAGTAGACATGTATTGAGCACCTGTTGAGTGCCAGGCCTTTCTCTGGGTTCTGAGGAAACAGAGGCCAAGAAGACAAGGGTCACTGTCCCGGAGGAGTCTACAATCTGGAGTGTGTGTGTGTGTTGATGGCAGGGGGGCGGCCAGGGGTAGGGTGGGAGGCAGCCTTTTATTTGGTGTGATACAGATCTGAATGAGATATGAGCAAACCACATGCCTCTGGCCAACACAGAAGGGATGGAAAAGTTGAAGCTGGCCACCTCCGAAGCCTTAGCTAGCTGGTCATTTCACCCTCTAATAAGTGCTTTCTTCCTCACCGGAAACAGGAGAATCAGATACCTGTCAGACTGAGAAAGTGTGGAATAATTGCTGTGAGCTGCCTCTGTCAAGAACAAGGTTGGTAAACCCAAAAGATCCACAAACACAAGTAGGAGAATGCTGGGGCTGTTTGTAGAGCTTCCACTAGGATTAATTTGAAATTAAATCTAAACCAGAGATCTTGGTATCTGTTTTTTTCCTTCTCTCTTTTTGTTCTCTGCCCACCCCCTCTTCCCTTTTAGCAAATTATCTCTTTGCTCTGTCTTCCTGGGAGCCTCACCTTGGCCCACTCCTTTCTCTCCCAGGGAAGGGCGGGGTTTCACCTACTCCTGCCAGTATGATGGAGGTTTTCAGGGTAAAGTCAGAATCCACAGGAGAGCCCTCTTGAAGGGCAGTGAGGCCTATGGAGAAGGGGCCCGGGGTTTGAGAACCATCAGAGGTTGGCTTCTCACTGGAGGCTGTGTGTGTGGCAGCCGAGGGGGCCCTGACGAGTAACAGTCAATAGTAATAGTAATTGCTAATAAAGCCACCAGCTCAGAGCAGGCCTTCCCAGCTGCCCTTGTTAAAGTAAACAGTCACTGTATCACACCACTTTATGGGGTTCTCTGCAAAGCTCTTACAACTTTCTGCTATTTTTCTAATTGTTCATTGTCTGTCTCCCCTTCTTTTGGAATGTGAACTCCACAGGAGTAAAGACCTCGTCTGCCCTGCTCGCTGCTGCATCTCCAGCGCTACTTAACAGGGCGGGCTGACAGCCCGGGCTCGGTACACCCGGTATCGGGGCAGCGTGCCACGCCTTCACACGCACTGTCTCACGTAATCCTCCCAGCGACCCCGTGAGACAGGCACTTTGCTGATCCCTGCGTTAGAGCTGAGGACACTGAGGTACGGAGTGATGAAGTGAGTCACTAAGCCGCAGAGCTTAGAAGTGGTAGCGCTAGAGCTGGGTTTGATGCAAGAGCAAAGCCTGGTGTCCAACCACTTCTCAGACGTTATTGGTGGCAGGAGAGCCACTGGGTGCCAGCTGTGACTGCAAAGCGCACTGCATCCCCAAGGACGGCACATTTGTCTGCCCGCCTCCTGGAAGGCTGGGAGTTTCTGTCAGCTGTGTTGCAACTCACAGGTAAAGGGCTGTGGAGGTGACTCATGTTGGCTGGGCTCAGATGGAGGCTGGGATTCCAGGCGGCGTGTCTGTGCTCGCTGGACTTTTTTAAATGGGTCCTCTCTCTGTACTTCTGAGTTTTGTCTCTTTAATCACCTGCACCCATCTGCAGAGATCAGCAGAGGCCCAAGTCATGGGGCAGAGGGGTCCCGTGTCTCCAAACACGGGAAGGCACCCTGGATGGGACAGAGGGACTAGTGGTCTAGGATAGGTGGATAAGGACACCGGGAGACTATTTACAAGGTTGCCAGACCCCTCAGCAGGAGCTAGGCCTCCAGTTCCAGCCCTTCATTAAATGAATGAGAGATGCCAGGGTTTGAGAGAGACACTGCCCCAGCTTTGCTCCTACCCCTTCCATCCTCCTGTATAGCACGGGCATGGCCCAGGGCTAGGCTAGGCTGCATCTCCTCCCCTCTTTGGATTGGCCCAATTCTTGGTATTTTGGCCGAGGAGAGTGAAAACAGAGGCCAGCTGATGACCTGTGACATGCTAATTACATATTCACGGTAGCAACAGTAATAATGGTGGCTGTTACTTTGCCCTTCATGTACGGGAAGCACCGTGCTGAGTTATCTCCGTTAGCTGGCAGTACCGCTCTGACATCCCGTTTCACGTCCCGGCCCAACCATGTCATGTTGGGCAAATGACTTAGACTTTCTAAGCCTCCGTTTCCTCAGCTGTAGAGTGAGGGTCATGTGAGGATGAAATGAGATGGTGCATGTGAGGTTCACCGGGCAGTCCCTGGCACGTAGCGCTCCATCGTTGTTAGGAAAGACCTTTTTTTCTCATGTAATACTCATGTAAACTCTGTGAGGAAGCTGTTCCCTCATTTTACAGATGCAGAAACTGACTCAGACGGGTTAAATGACATCTCAAAAGTGAAAAGCTAGTAAGGAGAAGAGTTGAGATATGAACCCACATCTTCCTGCCTCCATTCTTGTAGAGCTAGATGAATTGAGGGATTGTCCCAGGTTCAAGTTCTGCCTGACCACTTCTAGCTGTATGACCGGGTAATCTCTCTCGGGGCTTGTTTCCCTCCCTCTGAGACAAGATTAATGAATCACTGTAAGGGGGGAGGTGCATATCAGATCATCTAGGTTTCCTTTTCTAGATTACTTCTGGAAGAGAAATGTTCCTCTTCTCGACACACGATCTGCCCCCTCTGGAAGATGGCATGGTCCTTCATCCCTCCTCCTTTCCAGGATTATCTCGAAGAGTGTTACACTCTTGGCATGTTAGGGAGGAGTAAAGATTAGGACTACTGAGTTAAGTATGTGCTAAGAGCAAGGGCTGTTTGTCTGCAAAGGTTGTGCACTGCACAATCACAGTGCCATTGTACAGTACAGGACTTGCGCTGTTAGACACTACGGCCCTGCTAACAGTCTTTTTTTTTTTTCTAACACATTAAGACTTCATGGTTATCCAAAACTTAAGGAAAATCTGTTGACCTACATAAAAATATCAAAAAGGCAAATTTCAAAATGTTAATAGTACTTCTCTATAGGTGCCAAAATGACAGAATTTTAATTTTTTCCCTATTTCCTCTCCCCTACCAAGTTTCTGCACTGATCTTGCGTTGCTTTGTAATTGGAAATGCTATACAAAACGCCAGTTTTGTTTTTAATATTTTTATTTTTTACTTTTTGAAAGTAATCTCTACACCCAACATGGGGCTTGAAGTCATGACCCTGAGATCAGGGGTCATATACCCTACTGACCGAGCCCACCAGGCACCCCTACAAAACCTGTTATAATGCCCATTAACTAAATGGTCCCCATGTCCCCATTCTTCTTGGAGTGAAAGCAGAGATAGAGTAGTAAAGATTGGGAGTCCTTTCTCGAGCTTCCTTGTGAAGTGCTTGAACGGAGAATGGGGGCTGCCCAACTCTCAGGCTCTCAGCAGGGAGCTCAGGAATCAGCTCTAATCTTGCCTTCATTCAAATTACTATCATTTATCGAGCACTCACCCCATGATACTTGCTTAAGATGCTTTATCCCATTCCTCCCTGTCAAATGGGATCATTTAATCCCCCTGGGAGGACTTGGCTCCTGGAGTACTGCCAAGTTACTAAAGGATATCAACTCTGCAGTCAACTACCCAAGACCTTGGACAAGCAGCTTTCTTCCTTGTTACCTGACTTTTGGCCTCGCTGAAGTGATCACTGTGAGGACTGAAGGAGGTAAGGTCCTTACTGTGTGCCGTCATCGCTGTCCGGGCCAGGGGCAGGTCGAGGTGCTTTCTGTGCATATCCTCTCATTCTCCTGAGCTCCCCATTTTCCAGAAGAGGAACTGGCTCTGAGAGGTGAGGTAACTCAGCTAGGGTCACCTGGCTGTCTCCTTAGTGACAGAATCAGACCAAAGTCCGCCTGACCTTAAAGCCATGGAAACCATTCTTTCAGCCTCCTGAGTGCCTTTTTGGAACAAAGCCTTGGATGGAGGGGTGGGTGGAAGGAAAAAGGGAAGGAGGGAAGAAAGGAAGGAAAGTAGATAGGTTTGCTGATGGGATTTGTAAGGTGGGAAGGATTTATAAGCTTCTAGAGTGCAGAAACCATGCTGGGGAAAACGAAATCTTACCTGGCACCTGTCCCAGGTCTCAACATGTGTGTTCAATAAATATTTGTTGGATAAATGAAAAGTGGATGAACATGTATTATTTACACAAGATAATTGACATTCTGGCCAAATCAGTTGTTGCCTTCTACCCCCCCCCCACTCCCCAGGGAAGACTTCCAAAGTTTGAATTGCTGTGCTCCCTCTCATTAGCATATACCTTTAGACCAGTGACTCTCTTCTGGAAGTTTCAGTTTCCCCATCATCCCTCAATGGGGTTGACTTGAGGATTAAGTTAAATAAGATCTCAGGGGAAAGCCAATGGCAAGTAAACCATAGGTACCTAATAAAAGATAGCTGGGGTTATAGGTGAGCACCCAGCTTAGAAAGGGGTCCTCCTCAGCCACCATCTATTTCCAGCCTCAACGCACAGCTTAGTTCCCAGCACTCAGCACTCAACGTCTGTTAACAGCCTGTTTGATGAGTGAAGCTCTTTTCAGTTGAGAACATGTTTTCCTATTCTTTCCCTCCTCTGGTGAGCCACAGTGGATGGTGGTAGTCAGGGCGCGATGTATTTTTGGCCCCATTTGAGCTCGATGTTCAGAGAAAGCATCTGTATTTAAGCAAAGGAGTTTGGATTGGAACTTCAGATTTTGGATAAAGCATCACCCTGGATACCATTATGGGTCCTGATGGGTCCCAGAAGTGCTACCCTGGGCATGCACCTAAAGCCCCGTAAACATCGCATCCTAATAGTCCTCTCTAGCCCATCACTGGACGTAAGTAGGGGGACAGGCCACACACCCTACACGGAGAATATAGCCCACATTTAAAAGCAAGGAAGGACCTGGAAGTTGTGCTTGTGGAGTGTCGGGGTGGGCGGCATCCAGACCCGTTTGTGTTTTGTACTTGAGATTTTTATCGCAGTTCTGCCATTAACACCACCTATATTCGTTCCTAGAAGTGCTTTGGACAAGAAGAATCATTATGGGGTCTAAAGTTGTCCTCAAAGCATCCTTTAAAATAAACCAAGAGAAAGTCTCTGAATACCTGGAAAACAAATTGGGTTCCTCTTTTTTTTTTTTTTTTTTTTAGTGTAGGCGCCATACCCAACATGGAGCCCAAGGCTTGAACTCGTGACCCAGACATTGAGGACTGAGCTGAGATCAAGAGTCGGATACTTAAACCGACGGAGCCAGCCAGGCGCCCCTAATCCATTCTTGTTTTTAAAATCCATTTATATGACTAGAAAGAGTATCATGGCTAACAGGATCAAGGGTCATTTATATTTTATTCTTTTGGCTTATCTGTGGGCACTATTTCTTCTGTTAATAAAAGAAAGAAACTACAGTTACTAAAAAGTAACAAATCAGAGAAGGCTTGTCCCTGAGCTGGGAAGGAAGAAGCAGCCAGAGTACTATCTGGGGACTCGTTCTGTGTTGCCAGGAACTGGTCAGAGCAGAAGGCAGCCAGGGAAGACAGGCTCCATCCTAGAAGGAGAGGGCCCAGCCCTGGAGGCCCACTCTTTCCAGGGACCTGGACCCACCCTCATTGCAGACCACCACCAGCCTGCATCTTAAAAGGGCCATTAAACAAGATACTGCCCACTTCCAAATAAAAGGAGCTTCGCTGAGGAACACCTGTGAATCCCTATCATCACCACAGCTAAAAATGTATTTCCCCCTCTCATCTATCTGCAGGGGTCAAACTGCGGGCTTGGAGGGTTCAGATGGGGGTTTCCTGGAGGAACTACAAGGAAAGTGTCCGAAGCCTGGCGTGGACACAGCCCGGGTACCGTCCATGCTGAACATGTATCTGGGGTCCATGATGCCTTTCTAGGTTAGAGTAGGGGTTGGGGGAGAGGTTCAAGTAGGCAGGATTAACCAACCCATGAGGTCCGTTGTTGCTATTTCTTACAGTTTTCCTTCACGGCCTGCCTGTGGTGTGTGCTGAGCTCTGGTCTCACTGGAGAAGGGGGTGGGGAGGGACAGGCTCGGGTCTCCTGGGCGCCGCACCTTCTCAGCAAGACAGAGGCCATGTAGTCCCAGGGTAAGTGCTCAACCTCGGACCCCAAAAGTTCAGATTTGGATTTTTCTGAATCTGTGACTGCCCAGAAGATTTTTAAGGCCCTCAGTTTGGTGGCAGGTGGTCAAGCAGTGGGGAGTAGGAAGGGGAAGGGCTTCTGTGACCTCCTGTGTGCCCAGGAAGGCAGCTACTCAGAAGCCCTCATCACTGACCACTCCCCCTTGCCCCTGCTCAGCATTCCAGCCTGCGCTCGGGACAGGCTGCCCACCCTGCCCAGGCCTGTACCGCACTGGGCTCAGCTTTCCCTCCCTGACCAGGTTCATTTATTTGGTTCTGTCACCCCCCCCACTTCCATTTTCCAGTTGCTCTGGAATCATCTCCACCTCAGCACCTGCCATCTAGATGTGTGCATTATTCATTTAATGAATCTGAAGGTGTATTTAATCATTAAAAAGTATCATGGGGGCTCTTGTTTTTTGGGCACTTAAGTATATGCCAGACTGATAAACACTTTCCCTGCCCTGTTTCACTCAATCCTTACAACTGCCCAAAGACTTAGACACAATCACCACCTCTCTCTTACAGATGTGGGACCCGAGGCGTGAAGAGGCCAGGGAGCTCAATGGAGTCCTACAGCCCGACTGACCAGGCTGGGATTCGAACCCGGGACGTTTGGCTCTAAAGCTCAAGCCCCGCACCCCCAATTCCCCCCCTCCCCGTCCAGGTGACGTAGAATGTGTACTGCAAAGCACCTGCCCCGAATGCGCGTGCGCACGCATGCGCGCATGGTAGGGCGCCTCTAGCTGAGATCTTGGATGCTGGAGCCAAACTACCGGAGTTCGAATCTTGGCTCTACCATTTCCTACTTGTGTGACCTTGGGCAAGTTCTTTGATCTCTCTGAGCCTCGGTTTCTTCATCTTTAAAGTAGGCATAACTCCTACCTTGGAGGGATTTAAGTGATTTCACACGTGCAAAGCATTTCGCACGGCTCTCCTGCACCAAGTCCCGGGAATGTGGGCTGTTGCTGCTGTCCTTACGGATGGCTTGCCTCGCCTCCCAGGGAAACAGTGAGTTCCTTGTCTTGTCTCCGCTTCTGCTCCGGCCACCACGGCACTCAGCCCAGGGCAGATGCGCCTGGTGATGGACGTTAGTCACCAGGCTCCTCCTCCTCAGAGGGGATGTGAGCATGAGTGTTCTCTCTGCCCAGACTCTGTCGAAATCTGAGTCATGCCTTGACAGCTGTCCCTGAGCCGATGCTGCAGCCTTAGCCCCCTCCCCTCTCACAATGAGCTCCGTCATTCACACCCTCCTCAGTCATGAGCAGACACCCGCAGGATTACCCGTTAATGGGCCCTGAGGACACCTCCAGGAGGAAGATGACAGGGACCTGACTCTCTAGCCAGTGGCTTTGGCTGTTTGGCCATATTTCAGAACTATCAGTAGCCTCCGAATTGATTGACGACCCAGTATAGGGCTGCGGTATTTCATCTGGTCGCCCTTGGATAACTGACAACTGACGACTTACGCTTGGCCCCATCTGGACGGGTCAAGTTTGGGAGGCTTTTGTTTTACTCTTGTCGGCTCTCCAGGCTCCCAGAAGCCTGTGAGGTGGTTTGGGGAAAGTTAAGGTCCTCAACTTAAAGACTTATTGTGCCTTAGATAGTTTCGTGTTAATGATGATACGCTCCACATCTCTAGCCAGACCTCGGTTCGAAACCCGACTCTGCTTTTCGTTAGCTGTGACTCTAAGCTTCTGAGTTTGCGTCTGTTTCTTCATCTGTAAAACAGCAATAGTAGCAGTACTGACTCCATAGGATGGTTGTGGGGATTAAGTGCATGGGAAGCCCTTAATACAGTACCTGGCACATCGCTGTCACCCATACCTTTGTTAAGCAGTGGGGAAGAGAGTACTGGACCAAGAGTCAAAAGGGCAAGGGTTGACTTCCAGTTCTGCTGCTCATTGGCTGTGTTGACCTTAGACAACTTAACTCCCTTCTCTGAACCAGTTTCTTCCACTGTGGAATGAAAAGTTTGGTTTTGAAGGTCATTCAAGTTCTTTTTGGCTAAGGTTTGTGATCTGTGATTTTGAAGGTGCCCCCCCCAAAAGAAAACAGAGTGGAAGAAAGAATTAGTACCAGATGTCTTTATCTGCCAGGATCACATTTCACAAGCCCCAGCCACTTGGCACCATCTTCAAAAGTCCCCCATCCCCCGCACATCCAGCAGCCATTACTCTGAAATTTCTCATCCCCCAAGAACTGTTTGCAAGACCCCAAGTGGCTTTCTGGAGCCTCCCTGAGACCCAAGGGAAGGCACGGGGCTAGAAATCGAAGCCTGCATCACAATGAAGGGCCAGCCTCAAACATCACACCCCAGAATATTACCCTCAGTGCCTCCGGCAGCAGTCACTCTTCACTTCCTCAGAATGGATTAGTTTATGGCAAGGGAGGGATGTTTCCCCTGGAGCCTGGGGGTGTAGTGATCTGTTATACAACAGGCCCTGCCAGGGAAATGCAAGGGTTTTCTTTTTCTTTTCTTTTTTTTTTTGGTGTAGTGACCTCTGACACACCCCCCCCCCCCCCCCAGCCCCTGGCCTCTCAAGCAGTCTGAGTCACCCCCAGCAGGGGGACAAATCTGGGGATAGAGGAGGCCTCTGGCATCCCCGGGAATGAGAGCCCTTCCCCACAGGAGTGTCCGTTAGTGCAGAGTCCTACTGAGTTATTCTTATGCCCTGTTTGACCCCAAGGGGATGAGATCGGTGGGATTTACAGAAAACAAAAAGCAATTGGTTTCAACTAGTTCTACCAGTTTTCCCCCCTACAGTAAAACATCACTTTTAACGTAACAGATTTCCTTTTACAAAGAGAATGGGCTTTGGAGGAATTTATCAGTGGTAACAAATAGAGGCACTTTTTACAAAGCCCTTAGTGCCCAACACATGCCAAATATTTTATACCCATTATTTTATTATTTACAAAAAAATTAATAGTTTCACCGTGAGGAAAAAATACGACCATTTTCATTTTTCAGGTGGGCAAACTGAGGCCCAGAGAAGTAAAGTGATTTGCTCAAGGTGAGCGGTGGAGCTGGGACTTGAACCTGGGCCGGAATGATCCCAGAACATCTGGCAGCCACAACTTCATATGCACACTTGCTGGAAGCCTTGTTGGGGAAGCCCTGCCTAGACGGTGGTGAGACCCAGATCTACCCATCTTTCGTGACAGCTCAGACTCTTTTCGGAAGGCCCACCTGATCATCTTGTAGTCCTCCAGCAGGTGCGCAGTGAGTACGGGTGACTTGTCTGAGCCGGTGCGGGAAAGGGCAGAGCTCAGCCTCTCGCTCCTCTGTCTTTGGGCAAGAGGCCAGTTCTACCAGTAGAGATTCTGATGGGGGACTCGGTTTCCCAATCACTGTCATGTCCAGTGGCCGGTAGCCATGAACCCTTTCCTCCTTTTCCTTCCGTCCAGCAAATGCAGCATCCAGACGCAGCCAGTTGTGAAGAGAACGTTTCCATAGGAATTGTGCAATATGGCTATCGTCTCCAGGCCCCAGTCCAGCCCAAGCCACTACCCCTTCTGGCTGGGAAGTTTCTTTCCTCTTCCCTCTTGCATGAAACTGTTAGGCTCGGCTCAAGCCCACTCCCTTCCCCCTTTCTCTCCTATCTTCCCTCTTCTCCCCAGCGCCTGGCTCTGCCCTGCTCTGGCTCACCCTTCCCCGGGCAGTGGGTTCCATACCTCTCCTGGACCCCAATCGCTCATGAATTCTCTAAAGTCATGACAGGGAATCCCACAGATGCGTCCTGGACAACACAGGAATGCCGAAGATGTCCCAGGCAGAAAAGGTTCTGGGAGCAAACCAGGTGGGCAAAGTTGCACACCAGACCCTCTTCTTAAAAATGAACAATGCACAGGCAAGTCTCTGAAGTCCAGCAAGTCCAGCAGTCAGAAAACCTGTTTTGTTTGCTTTTTCAACTCAGGGTTTCCCAAACTGAGGTGGCCACATAATCATGTTCCCTGTCCCTGCCGCATACCTGTGACAACAGGAGAACCAGGGACTGCGGAACACACTTTGGGAAATTCTACCCCCAGCCTTCCACCCAAGTTTGCAGTTCATCTTGGTTTCATTGATTTAAGCCTTTCCTGTTTCTTGGGGCTAATCTCACAAAATAATCTAAGGTGATGTCTGCCCAGTAGGGTCTTCAAGAAACATATACTTGATGGGGATGAAGGTTTTCTTAAGACTTGATGATGTGATGCCCAGAATAGATCAAGGAATTTCTAGAATGTGGAAGGAGGGGGAGTAGAAGTTGAAACAACAGCAGACAGCACTTACCAAATCTTCATTTGTTCCCTAGTCAGAGGACCAAAGCCAGGGATAGAATGATCAAACCAGAGTGAATGAGTGAACAGACTTCCTGACTGGTCAGAAGGTTGGGAGACTGTGAATGAATGCCTGCATGCATGCATGAATGCATGAATGAAAATCAAGCAGCTGGTCCCCAGATTAGAACCTGCCACCCATGTTCAATGGAAGAAGCCAGATGTAAAAAGAGGACACTATGAATGACTCCATTTATGTGAAGGTCAACAACAGATCAAGCTACTCTACTGTGACAAAAACAGAGCTGTGGTTGCCTTTGGGGAGTAGGCATTGCCTGGAAGGGGCACAAAGGGCTTTTGGGGGAATAGAAATAGTCTTGATCTTGATTCCGGTGGTAGTTACACGAGTGTATGCTTTTGTCAGAATTCACCAAATTGTACATTTAAGATCTGTGCACTTACCTGTATTGTACGTTTAATCTAAAAATAAAAATCTTACCACTTAGGTCTCCCTGGCAATAATTCACTCCCTTGTCCATTATTTTCTCAAAGCACTTTGTCTACACAGGCAAGGAGAAGCCCAAAAAAGTGATGTGGGGTGTAGTAATAGTGACCATCTCCTGGTGTTTTAAGGGAGGGTTCAGTGAGAGAAAGCACGTAAGCCTCTCAGCACGTGTAAGTTCTCAGTAAATGCTTGTTGAGTTTATTACTATCATTGTGCTATTTTCAGTAGGATTACAACTCCCTGCCTTCTCCCTGACCCCCACCCCCTTCAAACAATTCTTTGGCCTGCTCTCAGCCTCTCCCTTTCTTCAGAGGGTGGGAGCCCAGGATGGGACACTCTCCGAGCAGTTGTGACAGATAGTTTGAATCAAGAACAGTTATGACAGCAGCCAGTCAGCTCAGGGAGTAGAAAGAGTCAGCTAACTCCCTGGTGGATGGTGACTAGGGGATCCCCAGCTGATTTGGGAAAAACATGAATCCTTGTTTTTTTAAGAATCCTGCCACCTGCTTTGGGCTTCTCCTTGCCTAGTTCATTCTGAAATGAGGCAGTTGGAAGCCTTACAACGTGAGGAATGGGGCCACGGTGACCCAAGTGGCCACCTTTGAATTGCACCTCCAGGTCAGGGGCTGGTTGGGAAGACTGGACCCCTTTGGCTGGAACCTTGCCCTTTGGGATCCTGCGTGAGGGCGGCTGGCTGGGGATGAGGTTACCCTCATTGTAGTTCTGTAGGCGTGGTGGGGAAAAAACCCTCTTGACAGTTCAGGCGTTTGGTGGTTTTGATTTGTAGAGTCAATAGGCCAGTGTTATTTGAAATAAAGTAACAACCTGTGCTCATTGAGAGAGAAAAAAAGCAATGAAAATGCAGATAAATATAACAAAGAATAAAACAATAATACATTTAATAAATAAATAACGAATAATTTTTCATCCGAAGAGAACCACCGTGTTCTTCCCTGCCTTTTTCTCTGCTTACAGGAAGGCCTTGGCCCTGGGGTTAAATGCAAGGCTGTCTGAGCTGGGCTCTAATCCTAGTTGTACCCGTGTGGGCTAGTCTCCTAAGTTGTCTTAACCTCATTTTCTGAACTGTAAAATGAAATTGAAAAAAGCATCAAAGAAATTAAAAAGTTTATTTAAAATATTTTTTAAAGATAGGGTTGTAATAGTGCCCATGACAACAAATGTTAGCTGATATCATAACAAATACATATTCTTACCAGAAAAATGACATCATTCCATAGATACTGTTTATTCCCTGCTTTTTTTCTCCCATTAAGCAACAATGTGAATCTCTTTCCAGCATTAACTATTATGTAAAGACCTTTGTAGGGAAGGCCTGGAAGACCAGTCACCCGTGGATGGATTCAGGTTACATCCGATATTTCGTTATTATAATCAATGCTGCATTAACATAACTGCAGCTAAACTTTGCAGCCAGCCACAATTATTTCCTTGGGGAGCCAATCTCAAGAAATTGAATTGCAGGATTTTAGGGTAGGCACAATTTTGGGACTTTTGATACCTGTTACCAAACTGCCCTCCAGAAAGACTGTACCAAGTGCCTTTCCCACCAGCAGGGAATGAGAGTGACTGTTTCTCTGCACCATCACCAACACTGGCTTTTATCATTTTTGTCCATCTTTAAGCAATTATTCTTGAGCAAGGGATTTTCTTTTATCTGTCTGATTCAACTGGGAACTCCTGGAGGGCAGGGCAGGGAGGGAGTTCCTTCATCTCTGTGTAGGTCCTGTGCCTAGTATATGTTCTACCCACAGTAAACACTCAAGAAATACTTGAAATGAGTCTCAGAAGCCAAGGGCGATTTTTGAAGTGCCCTGGGCAGACAACTCTTATTAAATACAAGACCTAACAACGGAAGGATTCTACCTAGATGAAATTCAGGAACTATACACAGACGAAGACAAAGGCATTTCCAGAAGCACTGCCCTGATATTCAGATGTTATCAGCCAAGTGATAAGTTCTGAGATCAGCCTGGGTTGGGGCCACTGATCTGCCAGCAGATTTGCATGTGTAACTTGAGTTCCACTCCAGTTTCAAATACTTTGGGGAGCTCTGAGCCAGGCTACTTGGGTTTCGCACTGTCACCATTTTGGCGGTGGCCCAGGACACGTCACTTTATCCTTCTGGGCTTGGTGTCCCTATCTGTTCAGTGGGGAGCTCAATAGTGTTTCCACTGAAGTGTATCAGCAATCATGGGATTCTGCCTCCCTCTCCCTTCTAGCACCTACTGATGATTTATTATGCCTCCTGTCCATGCTGGGGGTGGGTTAGCATGATGCAGAAGGAAATCTGGACAGCCTGGGTTTGAAACCCTTGCTCTGAAACACTGTCACTGTATGCACTTGGCAATGGAGCTAATAAGACCTGCCTTGGAGGGTTTCATGGGGAGATTAAATACCCTCATCTGTGCAAAGCACTTAGCACAGTACTTGGTACCTAGTAAGCACTAAGTGTCAGCAACCACTATCGATTTTAACCTCACAGTAACGCTGGGAGGGAACTATTTGCTATTGACTCCGTTTTAAAGATGGAAAAATCCAGAGCAGAGAAGTTACACGAATGGTAAGGAGAAAGCCAGGACTGCTTTCATGTCTGACTCTGGACTTTTTCATTTGCAATATGAAAGATTCATATTTAATATAATCTTAAATTTATATTAAGTATTTTAAAATATATTCAATATTAAATAATATTAAAGTTATATTAAATATTAAAGCTGGAAAACAGTCCAGATCATCTAATCCAATTCCCTCACCTGACAAGGCCTGGAGTGGAAGGGACTTGCCCAAGGACACCCAGTAGGGTAGGGACAGCACGGGGCCGGGCTCCAGCCTCCTGATGGCCGCTCAGGAGCCAGGGGCCTCATGCCAGGGGCAAGGAAGCCTCTCTTGTTGCTGCCCTTGTTCCCGGGCTCAACTCACTAGCCCAGCTTGTGAGGACGTGAGCAACTCTGCAGCCCAGCCCAGGCCGGGTGCCAGGAGAAGCCACTGTTGCCATTGGCCACTGCAATTACTCCTTTTGTCCCTAATTCTAGGTCCGGGTCCCCTCCCAGGGGGGAAATGATCTACCAGCTCCTGCCTGGACTTGTTGTCTCTGCAGCTGCCCTCAGCGCTGAGGCAGGGTGACCAAGAGCGGCTGCTCTGGACTCAGCTCGGCCACTGTGTCCACTGAGCGGAGGATCAGAAGCTGGCCTCGTCCTCAGCAGCTCACGCCTCCCCTGCCTTGTTTGCAGCCTAGTCTCTTTTGAAGGATATGTTTTATTTAACCCAACAGATAAAAAATATGATTTCAACATACAGCCAATTTCATGAAGTATTAACGAGATATATTATTTTATTGTACAAGTCTTCAAAATCTGGAATATATTTTACACCTACCACACATCTCAATTTGGATGCTACATTTTTTTTAGATTTATTTATTTATTTATTTATTTATTTATTTGACAGAGAGAGAGCGCGCGTGCACGCGCACAAGCAGGAGGAGTGGCAAACAGAGGGAGAAGCAGACTCCCCCCCAAGCAGGGAGCTGGACATGGGGCTCGATCCCAGGACCTTGCGATCATGACCGAGCCAAAGGCAGATGCTTAACTGACTGAGCCACCCTGGTGCCCCCCAACAACTCTATCTTACAGATGAGGAAATCCATAGCATGTCAAACCCAGGAGAAATCCTCAAGATAGTCAATTTCTAAAAATTTACACGAAGTACGATTCCTTCTGTGGTGTGTAGTTCTGTGGGCTTCAACAAATACACAATATCGTGTGTGTGCCACTACAATCAAGATACAGAACTTCTCTTTCACTCCCCAAGTCCCTGCGTACAGGGCGCATCTCTGTACTGCATGTGAGCTCTCTTACCTAACCCCCTCAAAAATCCTACGCAGTGGTCATTCGGAGGAATGTGAACCCAGATCCACCAGCTCCGAAGTCCACATTCTTAACCACTGCCTTATGGGATTCATTTACTGAGTGCCCAGTGTGGACCCCATTTCACCCAGTGCTCCACCTCCCACGAGCCTTGTTGAGGGGTGGGGTACATAATCTCCTGGGAGGTGGGCCCCCTCTGAAGCTTGAAGCTATCTGCAATAGCAGTTTTGGGGAGGCAGGCCCAGGGGAGCCCCGGGCCCCTCAGACAGCGCTCCTTGCCAGCCGTGCCTGAGAGAAGGGTGGCTCCTCGGACTTGCCTGGGGTGGGGGGTGGGCTCGGGTGTTTCTCCCCATCCCTGGGAAACTACCACCTGGGTGTTCAAAGTCAGTTTTCAGGTTTCATCAGTCAAAAATGTTGTTTTACTCCCAAATGGCCTGTTGTCATCTTCCCGATCTTCCAGATCATTTTTATAAACCCCTCTCTCTCTTTCCCCCAGGTAGGGGGATGCCAAGGCTCTCCAGGCTTAACTGCAGGTGGGGAGGGAATCAGGCTGTTTTTGAGGAGGCTGAAGAGGGTACCAGAAGCCTCTCTCTGGGGCGCCTGGGTGGCACAGCGGTTAAGCGTCTGCCTTCGGCTCAGGGCGTGATCCCGGCGTTATGGGATCGAGCCCCACATCATGCTCCTCCCCTATGAGCCTGCTTCTTCCTCTCCCACTCCCCCTGCTTGTGTTCCCTCTCGCTGGCTGTCTCTATCTCTGTCAAATAAATAAAAATTAAAAAAAAAAAACAACTTTAAAATATTAAAAAAAAAAAAAAAAGCCTCTCTCTGAGGCCTGGCGCACCCTAGCTCCTGCTGAGGCCACCGCCCCCCACCCCCCAAAAGGCTGAGAAAGAAACTAGTTCCACACTCGAGGCTCTGGTCACCCCAACCCGGGTTAAACCAGCAAATTTCTATAAATACCCCCGCCCCCCCCTCCTGGGAGAACCATACAGCGGTTCTAACCCCCGGCCTTCAGGTTAAAGCAGAGGCCAGGAGAAACCCAACATTTGAGGTCTGTGGAAAGACAGCTGCGTACTTTGTGACAGTTCTCACTGTGGGAAGAAGCCAGGACCAGGGGGAAAATGTGCTACAGTGGCAAACACAAACGATGAGCGATAATTTCTCATTAGCCTCAACTCCTGGGCTGAATTGAGGAAGGGGGTATAAAAGCAGAAATAAGGGGGCGCCTGGGTGGCACAGCGGTTAAGCATCTGCCTTTGGCTCAGGGCATGATCCCGGCGTTCTGGGATCGAGCCCCACGTCAGGCTCCTCCACTATGAGCCTGCTTGTTCCTCTCCCACTCCCCCTGCTTGTGTTCCCTCTCTCGCTGGCTGTCTCTATCTCTGTCAAATAAATAAATAAAATCTTTAAAAAAAAAAAAAGCAGAAATTAGCTCTGACGTCTAGACTTTTTTGAGTCAGGGAGATCAGTTGAGCCAAGCTTCAGGCTGATTTACCAGGGATATCCTGGGAGTTACTTTCTTCTTGAACCTCAAGTGTAATGGATGTGTGTTGAAGGAATATATCAAAATCTCCAGAGGCAGTAAATAACTAGGAGTTTTAAAATCGCATTACCCCACCATTCAATGCTGACATTTTCAACCTTCCGCACGATTTTCTCGTCCGGAGGTGGACTCTTTCCCACAAAATCGGGATTGCACGCAAGGTGCTATATTTTATAAACTTGCTTTTTTCAAAAGAACCAGATGAACGGTTTTTCCGGGTGGTGGTTGTTTTAAAGGACCGTCTCAATAGTTCGTAGGCACGGCAGGGAAATGGTTACTGTAACCAGAAAGGACCCCCCCAGCCTCCTGGGAGACGAACATGGTTAAGCACCGCGACTGGCTTATTAAGGAGATGAATTCCATTTCTTCTTGTTAAGCGTGGCTGTGAAACACTCCCGGCCCGAGATGAAAGGAAGGGGACGTGGCTGACTCAGCACTTTGCGTTCACGGGCCGGCCACCTGTTTTACTACGCGTGCCCCATGTCAAGCACCGCAGAACGAAAAGAAAGGTGTTTTTGTGGACTGGGCCTGTATCTCCTCACGCTGGCCCTTCGCCTGCCCACCTCAGCCTGAGAGAGCTCGAGGCAGCGTCTGAAAGCACCTCGCGGATCAACCTCAGAAATCTGAAAGCTGGCAAAAGCAGCGACTACGAATCTGCTGGAGACCAGTTTCTAGCCCTCTGAGTTTTATTTTATTTTATTAAGATTTTATTTTATTTTATTTATTTTATTTTATTTCATTTCATTTCATTTTATTTTATTTTAAGATTTTATTTATTTATTTAAGAAAGAGAGAGAGAGCACAAGCAGGGGTGGAGGGGCAGAGGGAGAGGGAGAAGCAGGCTCCCTGCCAAGCAAGGACCCCAATGAGGGGCTCAATCCCAGCACCCTGAGATCATGACCCGAGCCCAAGGCAGGCGCTTCACCGACCGAGCCACCCAGACGCCCTAGCCCTCTGAATTTTAAATAGAACGTATACACAAAATCTCCTCAGTTCCATGCTAGCTGTACGTGTTGGGTTTGCCCCCCGGTGAGGGGAAATGGGGCGCCTCTGGCCCTTGGGGATTAAGAGCCACCCCAACCCCAGCTGCAGTAGCTCCCACCCGCCCACCGGAAGGAGCCAGCCGTTTCTGTTCCTCGACCTGTCCCTTGTCCTTCCCAGCGAAGACACTGAGTTGCCTGGGACAATGTTACACTTTGCAAGGCCGTAAATGACCTATAAAAATCCTAAGACAGAACGCTCAGGAAGGAGAAAACACTAATGAAGGAAATCCTGAATGTCCTAAGCCTGCTCATTAATAGCAGGGACATAATAACAGGCGAAATGGAGAAGCTCATAAATTAGGACGAAGCCTCAGCCTCGTCGCCGGTGGGACCTGGCAGAGGGGAACCCGGGGTTCGTCTCTGGTTAATGGAATCGTGCCTGGTCCTTGGGAGTGCCTCCTGCTAGGCACCGTGTTTCCTTCGTGCCTCCCCGGGAGAGGTGAGTAAGTCTGAGAGAAGGGATCAGAGCAGAGTCACGGCAAATCGGAGTGATACTCGCTCTGGGCCACAGAGGGAAGTGGGTCACCGGAGACGATTAGAACTGCAAGCTTTGTCTTCGAGAGGTGCTCCCAGGTCAGTAAATGACATTCCCCTCCCTTTCCCCCTCCCTATTGCACATCTTCCCCTCCCAGTCATTTATCACCGGAAACCAGGGACAGGAAACAGGAAACAAGGACAGGACTACCCAGGGCTTCTGAAACTCCTTTCCCTCCCAGAGCTCCAGGCTCTCCACTGTGGTCCGGATGAGCCTCCTGGCAAAAGATCAGCACATTCAGCTGGAGAGAAACTCATGGAACAGAGAGGTTCATTGATCGGAATCCCCTCACACAGCAACCCAGGGGATCTGCTTCATTTGCTTTCCACTGGAGATTCTGTGGCTTACTAGAGATCCCACAACCTGATGGCTTAGTAGAAGCAAAATGGAAACCCCATGACTCAGGCCACACTTTCATGAGTCAGAATCTGGAGAAAATTGGAAATGTCACATTTGGCACGTCCAAGACCAAGAGCTTTCCTCACGCCCTGGTGACTGTATCTAGGTAGACGGTGATTTCGGGACATTTGTATGGTATCTGACCCTTACTGGACTCTTCTCTAGCCCAGGCATTTACGGATACTTCCGTATCTGTATATTTTCTCACACAGTCCTCACAACAAACCCCGGGGGGACATCCAGGCTCAGGGAGGGGGTGTGACTGCCCAGGATCACACAAGGTCAGAGCCCAGAATCAAACCCAGGGCTCTTGGGTTCTAGAGCCCAGGCTCCCAGCTGTCCGGTGACAACCAGATTTGGGTGCTGTTTGGGATACAAGCTGGGGCGGAGGTTAAGCTCACAGGACTTGAGCCAGAATGACCTGGGAGAGGGTCTTGCCCACTTACTTTGGGGTGAGTCACATTGCCTCCTTGAGCCTCAGTTTCCTCATCTGTAAAATGGGAGAAATAACAGCCTTTGTGAGGATTAAATGAGATACTTCAAGTAAAGTGCTTAGCTCCCCGGGCTGGGAGTGCCGGCTCCTGGCAGCGCCCAGGTGGGTGGGGCTGGGGAGGCCCGGGCAGAGCTCTTAGAGGAGCCGTGGAAAGCGGAGATCATCAGAGCCCCAATTTCGATGAAACCCGTAATTATAACCCCTCCTGCCAGCCCTGGCCCTGGGGCAGTGATAGGATCTTTGCAGCTCTCCAGGGTCAGGTCTGGTCACTACATGGACAGGCAGACACAGGGTGCCGCGGGAGACGGGTGGGGAACAGGTGGGAGGGGGCGCTTTTCTCTGAGTCAGGCGGCGGGCCACACCCAGAACCGCACGGTGGGGCACTCACCCAGACGGAGACGCTGCCACTGCCCCTGTCACAGGCAGTTGCGAGGGAGATCCATACCCCTGGAGCTTCTGCCCATCTTCTGTTTTTTGTTTTTTGGGTTTTTTTGTTGTATTTTTCCCCCAAAGCTTATATGCCGTATGCTGAGTTTGAGCTGAATACATATTAAATACAGCTCCTGCCAATGAACTTTTATCATATCGCAGGCTCTGGGCTAGGCACAGTTTAAGTATGAATTCATTTAATCCTCACGACCGCTGCATGGCGGAGGTACCCATTGCTCACACGTATGTAGTAATTACTATGTGCCAGGCACTGTTCTAAGCATTTCGTGTTAGTTAATTTCCCCAATCCCCTTTGTACAGATGGGGAAACTGAGGCTCACACAGGTTAAGTAACCTAACCTGCTCAAGGTCACAGGGCTAGGAGGTGAGGGAGACAGGCCTCAAAGTAGAGCATTCTTTTTTTTTTAAAGCAGAGCCTTCTGGACCTGGACACATAGTTACTGCTACCCTATGAGCTATCATTATCATCCCCATTTGGCAGATGAGTAAACTGAGGCTCAGCGTGTTAGTCGATGTCAGAACCAGGACCTGGGGCCAAAGCCCATGCTCAACTGTTTAGTCGAGGCTGGCCTACATCCTGACTGCAGCCGGTCTTCTTTTAGTGGGCAGGAATGATGTTGGGGGGGGGGACTGGGCGTAGACAGCCCTGCCCCTAGGAATAATCGCAAACCCGGAGCCCCATTGAGGTGCTATCATTCTCATTTTATAGATGAGAAAAATGAGGTCCAGAGAGGTGAGGTCCCTGCCGAGCCAGACAGCAATGGAGCTCGGACTTGAACCCCTGGCTCCTGACCCAAAACCCCAGTGCACCCCTCCTTGCAGTCAAGGTGTCTGAAATTCTACTCTAAGGAATCCATTCTTTGGGTCATGAAAGTTTGGTCTTCAAATCGTTTAAAAGGTATTTGTTGGGCAGTGACCTTGTGCCCCGAGTTGTGCTGGGTCAGGGGCTTTCAAGACGTTTGTAGAGACACAGGAGCTCCAAGGGAGGGTGGCAGGCGGGTTCCGAGGTGACCACATGGGCAGGGGTACCTACTCATCCCCCCTTCAAGACTTGTTTTCCTTGTATCTGTTTTATCTCAAGACGCTTACAGATTTCTCTTTTGGAGAAAGAGGTCCACCCCAAAGAATGCGTGAAAATTACCATGTTTGATCCTGAGGACGCACAGATGGTATGACATGTCCCTGGCTTCCAAAAGCCATCAGGGGACAGACACACAGACAAATCCACCGTAGTAAAGCAGCAGGCCTAGCAATCCCCCAGGTAGGCGTGAAGTGCGTAGGCAACTCAAAAGAAGTGGTTAGCTCTGGGGCAAAAGAGGGTGCTGAGTGGTCAGGGAAGGCTTCTCTGAGGAGGGGACATTGAACCAAGTTTGCAAGGCTTGGATTCTCTGAGCAACTGTGGTGGGGAAAAGCATGCCAGATAGAGGGAACAGGATGGCAAAGGCACAGAGGTGTATGAGATGAGGAATGGTGTATATTGAGGGAGCCCTAAGGACCCCTAAGGAGCTCTAGAATTGAAGATCTGGGGACATCATCATGCTATTATCCACCTAATGGAGCAGATAATTCATGGAACAGATAACTTTTAAACTGTCACTGACTTTTACTGTCAAGATATTATCGTATCTGCAGGGTCAGAAGTATTTTTGTTTACTATGCCAAATACCGGGTTAGGTTGTGGGTTCAAAGACAGGAACTTCGTGAAGCTTTTTGCTGCGTCCTGCTCTCCAGCATCCCAACATCTGCGGTGGGAAGGGGTGTGAACGTGCAGCCCAGGCTGCTGGTCAGGGAGAATTTCCTAGGGTAGGTGGTAGGGGTGGGGAGCAGGGGTTGCGGGTGATCAAGGGTTAGCTATTAGAGCCCAGAGTCTGGCAAGGTGTGATGTATTCCAACAGGGACAGCCAGGGAGGGGCTCACGAGCAAAGTGGCATCAAAGTTCGACTTGGGACGTGGGGAGGATTGCGGTGGACAGAGGTGGGAGAACACGTTCTGGGCCAAGGAGAGCACAGCAGCAGGAAAAGCCTGGAGACAGGAATGCACAGGGTGTGACTAGGGAACAGGGAGCATCTGGGCTGGGCTGGGGCCCAGAGTCGGTGCAAGCAAGGAAGGGGAAGGAGATAAGACCAGAAAGGTGTGTTGGAACAGGCTGCAGAGAAATGGGAAAGAGGCAAGAAAGGGAGTCTGGACCTAGTGATTTGGGCAGTAGAATCTGGGCATGGTACTGAACAAGGCACAACCCCACCCTACTGTTATCATCGCGCTATGGGATGTGGGATGTCTACCACCTGGAAGTGCCTCTGAGGGACAAGAGCCATCACAGCCCAGTGGGACAGTGTCTCGTAGTGACTAGGAGGGCAGCTTCTAGGACCAGCTGTGTGGGTTCAAGTTCAGCTGCCTGCTAACTGGCCCTGTGACCTTGGGCAATTTACTTGGCTTCTTTGGAGCCTCAGTTTGCTCATCTGTAGAATGGGGCCAGTAATATTTAATCTCCTAGGATTGGCGCGGGGCTTAAATTAGTTAATACACTCAAAAGCCACAGCACAGACCCAATCGCATGGCACTTGCACTGTTATGCTAATGCCTGTTCACATCTCCTGGCTCATTTCATCGCTTGCCCTTTCCAGCCACGGTCAGAGGAGAGCTACACATCCCCATCTCATTCACGTGTTGGTTCACCTGATTGTTGGTTGTTTGTCAGGCATTCTGCTTCCTCCTCCCCTGTCCCTTTTCCCAAATATATAACGAGTGCTACCACTGTTCATTGCTTCCTTCATTTTCCCCCTATTACTGTGTTTATTCTCTTCCATATTAACAATTTCTTAAAATTTAAAATTTAAGTTCCCATTACTCTCCCAGGCTGTATATTCATAGTTTTATTAAAGTGAAAAGGGTATTTGGGGCAACTTCGGATTTTAAATACACTCCATTAGGCTGAAAATGTCAGTAGCATCGGATACCACTTATGAAGCCAATTGCTACATTGTATCTACTCGCCACAAGTTCATGGCTTTCTACTTGCGTTGCGGGAGGTTTGTGGTAGGAAGCCCCGTTCACTCTTGGTCCCTGTTTTTTTCAACTCATCTTTTACAGGGTACCGGTCTGTGCGGGGCCTTGTGCTGAGCCCGGGAGCATTAATGAGTATGCAGCCCTGCCCAGAGTGAGTTGCTATTCTGGCCCTGAGCCTGAGTATCCTGACCGTTACCCATCATCACCCAGTGGGATCGATGCTGAGCAGTCTCATGGGAACCCTAAGGAGCGAGCCGAGCCCCAGGGCCACCCCAGAGGTGATGGGAGAAGAAAGGAGATGGCATCGCTTCGGAGGGGAAACTTCCTGATTTGTCCTGGTGTCATGAAATCATTTTATTGACTATAATTTTCAACATTCAGATTGTTGTCTGGTTTTGTAGGTACAGCTGGGGGTTGGGAGGGGTGGAGGATGGGTCAAAGAGTATGTGGAAAGGATGCCAGCCTGGTGGTCTGGTGCAGAGGCACTTCTCCAAACCTCTGGTGAGCCCCCCAGTGCACAGATGCAGGGACATAGGATGATGGTGATTATAGCAACAGCGGCCGGTTTTGGAATACCTACTCTACTATCAGGCTCTGTGCCAGGTAGGAAGAGAAAACTGAACTCAGACATGGACACAGCCAAGATCGCACAGTCCCCCGGTGGCCCGGCACGGGCACCAGGGAACTTGCCCAATGCCACACAGAGCCTTAAAAGCAAAAGACGAGAATTATCCTGGGAATAGGGAGAAGGTGGACGTACTTGCATTCAATCCTCATTATTCACAGATTCTGTATTTGTGAACTTGCCGACTTGCTAAAATTTATTTGCAATCCCCAAATCAATACTTTGAGGCACCTCTGTGGTCATTTTTGGACATGCATAGTGCAGGGGGAAATAGGAGTTGCTCAACACGCACTTTCCCAGCTGAGGACGAACAAGGTGATACCCTGCCTTCTTGTTTCAGTTTTTATGCTATACATAAGAGTCTTTCTTGAGGTCAGTTGAGTGCCACACTTTTCACATTTCTGTGCCTTTTCTTGGTCATTTCGCTGCTTCAGATGGATCCGAAGTGTGGTGCCGAAGAGCTGTCCAGGGTTCCTAGAAGCACCAAGGCTCTGATGCGCTTTACAGGAAAATACGCGTGTCAGAGAAGCTTCATTTCGTCTTAAGTTACAGCGCTGTTGGCTGTGAGGTCAGCGGGAATAAATCAACAATTTAAATTAACTAAGGTGCATTGACACAGAAACACATAAAGCAAGATTACAGTTTGATCAGAGTCTGGCAGGAACGTGCGCCTGTATGTCCCGTAAGACCGGGGGCTCCGTGTTCGCGGACGCTGTGTCTGTGGTGATTTTACAGAAAAGAATAATGCAGTTGCACTCTATATAACAAAATAGGGGTGCTTCTCCCCCCCACGGAGATATGTACATCCATAAATACATATGTGTACGTATAGTCTCCTTCTTTAAAAATGTTTTAACAATTCAGAAGAAAATTCGGCGAAACACTGCAAGTCCACCTTTATTTTCCCATCCAGACCCCTGGCCAATCTCTCTTTCCCCATTGATAGTTTTTTTGATGGTTTTTTTCAGACTCTTTAAAAGAAAAAATTTACAAGCTATATCTGTGATTTTTCTGACCAAAGTGCAATGATTGCTAAATCTCTTACAGCAGACTCTTAGATGTGTTTACAATCATATCCAAGGACATACACACTTATTTGGGGTCGTTTCTCAATGAGCCCAAATGGGATGTTACTGTCTATATAATTTTGCAGTTTCCTTGTCTCGCGTGACAGTGTGGCATTTTTTCTTTCTTTTTTTCTTTCCTTCTCTCTCTTTTTTTTAAGATTGATTTGTTTATTTGAGAGAGAGAGAGAGAGAGAGAGAGAGACATAGGTGGGGGGAGGGGCAGAGAGAGAGGGAGAGAGAGAATCTCCAGCAGACTCCCTGCTCAGCAAGGAACTTGCTACCACGACCCTGAGATCATGACCTGAGCTGAAATCAAGAGTCGACCCTTCACCGACTGAGCCCCCAGGCGCCCGGGGCAGCACTTCCTGTTTGGTACCTGCAGGCCAGCCCCAATCTTTCTAAATATCTGTGTGGTGTCTTCTCTCATTTCCCCCATAGAGGGTCATTTAGGTTGTTTCCATTTCTTGTTATTACAAACATTTTTGTTCATGACAATGGGTCCACTGGGCCCTTTTGCAGATGGGGCTTCCCACTCCTTCCCAGAGGTCCTCCACCGGGGGCAGGGGAGGGGGGAGAGAGGGCGAAGGCTGATGCAGTGATGTGGCAGGGCCAGAAGCAGTGTTCTGGTTACTTGCTGCGAGAGGAACAGGTGCCTGGGAGGGCAGGGCGCTTGGAGCCTCGCTCCGCTCCATGGCAGTGCGTGTGGTCCCATTCCTCAGGCCCTTGTGCAAACACCTGGCTTTGTCACTGGCTGAATGGGAAAGTCAGCCCCAAATTAACACTAATGTGAGGGCGTTTAACCCTCTGTTAGGCCCTTTGAGAAAGCACAAAAGAACTTCTTCAGGGGCTGGGCTGTCCAGCCCAAACAGGTCTGACTTGGAGACACATGCCCAGCAGGAATGTCAGGCCCTAGGGAGACCCAGCAGCTGCCCTCTTCAGGTAACCCTGCGGGTGGGATTTTGAGCACTGCCCCTGCGTCCTGCCGTCCTGCGCTTGCAGGGGCATTGCAGGCTGGGGCCACCGTGCAAGGGGACAGCGTCTCACAGCAGGTTAGCCCTTGGGTATCAGAGAGGCCTTGTGAGCCTCAGTTCCCTCATCCATAAAATGGGGATGACGATAATAAGAACTTCAAGAGTCTGTTAAGAAGGTTACAGGAGGGGATGCCAGGCCACCTTCTCAGGGAGGCCTTCCCTGATCACACTGCGTGGACTCTCAGCGTCCGCCGGCCCAGCCCTGCATTTCCTTCCTGTTTTATTTTCCTCCATAGCACCTGTCACGTTCTCGCCTCCTCTAAGTTCCTTATTATTGATCCTCTGTCTCCTGCAGCCATAAGCTGCACCAGGGCAGAACTTCTTACCTCTTGTTCATGGCTGCATCCCAGGGGCCTGACGCTGTGCCTGGCACCCAGCGAGTCTGACAAAAGGCGGCTTCGGTGGCGGCGGCCACTGGTGGCATTGCTCTTAGACTCAGCGTGACTCCCCAGGGCACACAGACAAGCAGCTTCCTGTGGCACTGGGCCATGCTTATCAGCATTACCACCCTCCTCAGCTCGTAAACAGAGAGAGAGCTATTCGAGAAGCCAGAGCAGAGGGCTGGGCCTTGCCCCCCAGGGTTCTTGGAGTGGAGTGTGTGCACACAGGTGTGCTTGCGTTGGCACGTGTGTCCGGCTGGTTTCCCTTCAGCGCGGGAGGCCGACGGGGCCACACGGTACACTGGAGGCTTCCCTTCCTCTCAAAATGGACACAGTTTGTCACTGCCGTGAGGGAAGCAGCTGGCCGCGTCTTCCCTGGGCGTGTAGCAGCCTGCGTGCGCTGGGGGTGCGGGGCGGCATGGGTGAGGCCCTGGCTTTGCCCATCCCGGCGGCCTGTGCTTCAGAGCAGGCCTGCCCGGGCCTGCCCACCCCTAATCTGACCACAGAATCGGGGAACCGACTGAACCCTGAGTTCTAGGGGAGCTCTGCCACGGGCCCCAAGCTGCAAGGCACCCCAGCCTGAACTTCCAGGCTTCTGCCACAGTCTCCTTGGCGTCGGCCCAGCTTTTGTCTTGCAAGATGCCAAGTCGCAGGGCCTTCCACGCAGGCCAGCCGGCCATCTCCCAATTATGAAAGGGACGTTGATGTTCCCTGAGGGCCGACTATGGGTTGGGCCTGTGTGAGGAGCTGCAGACGGAGGGTCGAGGGTCGAGCCACGCAGACCCAGCCTTCCTCTGCGGGGCTCCTGGTCTGGGCTGAGCAGGTGGGCATTAACCAGCAGGCTCCTTCAGTCACAGCTGGGATGCAGCTGAGGCGGGAATGACAAAAGGTCGTGGGTGCTCCCGCCGGGCGTGGGCTACGCTGGGGGCGAAGGGATAACACTGAAGGATCGTTGATGTCAGTCATGTGGAGGTGCCGAGGCTGGGTGGGTTGAGGTGGACTGTGTCTCCAGAAGAGGGAACAGCATGTGCAAAGGCCCAGAAGCAAGGCTGCCCACAGCGTTCTTTCGCACACACTGGCCACCTCCCAAGAAGAAACATCTTGTCCTGCAGATGAGGAAACTGAGTCTTTCCCCAGCTGTGCCCTGAGCCCGTGGTGGTTTCCTGGGGACTCGACCGGAGTCACCCATCCCTCCAAAAGACCGGTCCCATTGACCTGTGGAAAATGTTCCAAAAGGCTCAGGATGTCTGGGGAGGAACCTCATCAGGGAGGAGAGTGTGAGTGGGAAAGAGGCAAGCCCGCTTCCGAGGTTATTGGGACGACAGTTCCAGGATCCGAGCATCCATTCCCAGCCTCATTCCTCCTTGGGTGCTGTCCCGTCTAATCCACCTCTCTCGAGATGAATCACAGTGCAAAGTAGGCCAGATGTGTGTAGGTAAGTCAATAAACCAAACATGTGGCCCAATTCCCTGCCCCTGCAGGAAGCAGCTCTACTGAGTTTCCAGGCAAAGCCGAGTGGGTCTTGTGATTGGAGTGAATCACACAGTTGATTTTCCCTGTGCTCCTGGATGAGGTCAGCTCGAAGAGGTGATACGCAGCAGGGGGAGTAAACAGAAGGCGTTCTCTGCAGCTCCTGGCCAAGGCCTCGGTGAGGCAGGGGTCACTCGCTGAGACTTGCTCCACATGTGTTTAAAAGTTCTGTGAGATGCTCTCTTGTCCCATGGCGAACGGCCAGAGCTTGACGTCCTGGGCTGGAGAAGGTGGTGTCGTTTCTGAGAAAGCTCTAAATGGCATTCTCCTTGCTCCCTGACAGGCACAGGATGACCATGACTGGGGCCTCCGAGTGGTAAGTGAGGCCGAGGCCCCACCTGTCCCCACGTCACCACACCCACCTGGGTGAGCATCAACTAAGCAGGCGTGAGGCATCCGTCTATGTAGGGAACTTGGCAATCTATGTAGGGAACTTGGCAATCCCGCGTTTGCCCAGGGGAACCTGCTACCTGCTGCAAACTGGGGGGGGGGGGGGCTGCAAACTTGCCCGGGGGGGGTGCTGCAAACTTGCCTGGGGTCTGAGGGCCTTTGGGAAGCAGCTCAGCAGGAATGTCTGATCCAAGGGGCAAAGGTGACCCCCACCCAGCTTCAGGAGTGGGGTCTCACTCATTCTCCTGTATCCATTCAGGGATTAAGGAGGGTGGCGGCAGGGGGGCGGGGGGAGGTTCTGGAGACATTTGAAAAAATCGCTCCAGAAACAGCTGCCTGAGCCCTTCTAAAACGGGGCCCATGGCAAGGCCACGTAACTTGCCCAAGGTCACACGGAGTCACACGGGGCAGGGGCAGGCCTGGACCCAGGGTTTGGGCAGGCTCCAGAGCCCCCTCCTACCCTTGGATCAGTGTACCTTTATCTGTGGGTTGTATACGTATGGAAAATGGTCTGGAAGCATGCACATCGAAGTGACTGTTCTTTACTAATAGTGTTAAAAGGGGAACGCGGGGGGCGCCTGGGTGGCACAGCGGTTAAGCGTCTGCCTTCGGCTCAGGGCGTGATCCCGGCGTTACGGGATCGAGCCCCACATCAGGCTCTTCCACTGTGAGCCTGCTTCTTCCTCTCCCACTCCCCCTGCTTGTGTTACCTCTCGCTGGCTGTCTCTATCTCTGTCAAATAAATAATAAAAAAATAAAATCTTAAAAAAAAAAAAAGGGGAACGCGGGGTGGGGGTTTACTTGCCATGTTTTCACATTCATGTATTGACTCATTTCTTTTCTTCACAACTTTTTTATTGTCTCATACTTTCACGTTTGGGGATAAGTGACAAGTTTTTAACGTCGCGCTCCCATCTGGCAGCGTTTACCTGTGGCTCTAAGCCATCCTGAGGAAATACCGCATGGAAGTCAAGGAGGTTCAAGGCTGAGTCTGGGGTTGCTGCTCTCAAACCCACTGTTTTATCACCTTACGCACGGATGACACATCCCAAATGTGGTACAACTGTTGCTGGGACATTATACAGCCTCTCGAGTGGAACATTCAAAGAATACACAAGGACATGGGAAGACATTAATGACGTAGGGTTAATTATAGGAAAAGGATATGAAATTGCAGATAGAATATGATGCCAACTGTGGTGTTTTTTTTTTAAATTCTATACAGGAAGTACTAGAAAAAAATGCACCAAGTACTAATACCAGTTATCTCTGAGTGGTGGGGTATGGTGACTTCAAACTTCTGTCTATTTTTATTTACATTTTTTTAAGATTTTTTCTTTGAGAGAGAGAGAGAAAGAGCACAAGCAGCAGGGAGGGGTAGAAAGAGAGGGGGAGAAGCAGACTCCCCGCTGAGCAAGGAGCCCAATGAGGGACTCAATTCTAGGACCCTGGAATCATGACCTGAGCTGAAGGCAGACGCTTAACCGACTGAGCCACCCAGGTGCCCTTATTTACCTTCTTTCTGAAATCAGCACATACAGAACTTTTCTAATCAGACATAGCAATAATAAAACAACTAACGTTTACTCGTGTTTACTGTGTGCCGGGAGCTGTGCTGAGCATATCATGGGTATTATCTCATTCAACTTCCCAACAAACCTATGAGTAGGTTAGAGAGAATGAGTTACAGATGTCAAGTAATTTGCCCATCGACACCCAGCCGGTGTGTGGTGAGGTCGAGTCTGAGTCCAGGTGGTCTGACAGCAGAGGCCAGTACCAACCACTGTAAATGCTATTTTTCTTTGAAATAAAGATGGTGCTCCAAGGGTTGGCTCTTATTGTGCTCATTAGATAGGAAGACCTGAAGCAGGGCTACCATGTACAGTTGGGCAGGTTGTGGTCTGCACAAGAGAGTATGTACTCTGCTTGCTAGGCTGTGAGACTGGGCAAGGAGACGTATCCACCTGAAGGATATGGTACCTTTTCATGGAAATGCAAACTAAAACTACAGTGGGATACCACTACATGCCTGCTAGGAAAGGTAAAGAGACTGGCAACACCAAATATTGATAAGACCGTGAAGCAGCTGGATCTCTCATTCATTGTTGGTGGTAATATAAGTTGATAAAACTCACTCTGGCAAAGAATCTGTCAGTTTTCAATAAAACAAAACACATACCTACCCTGTGACCCAATACTTAAGACTTACATGCCTAGTATTTACTCAGGTGTAATAAAAGCATATTTTCACAAAGAAGCTTGTGTAAGAGTGTTCATAGCACCTTTTCCAGGAGAAACAGCTCCGGTGTCCATCATTAGGAGAATGGGTAAATAAACTGCCGTATATTCCTACGATGGAAGACCCCACAATAAAAAGAGCAAATTACTGATAGGAATAGCAACACAGAGAAATCTCAAAAACATTACACTGAGTGAAAGAAGTCTTACACTAAGGGTATATATGTATGATTCCATTTAGACCAAGGTCTAGAACAGGCTAAAGTAATGTATCATAGAAAAATATCAGAACAGGGACGCCTGGGTGGCTGAGTCAGTTAAGCGTTTAGCTCAGGTCATGATCCCAGGGTCCTGGGATTGAACTCTGCATCGGGCTCCCTGCTCCAAAAGGAACCTGCTTCTCCTTCTCCCTCTGCCTGCCGCTCCCCCTGTTTGTGCTCTCTCTCTCTCAAATAAATAAATAAAATCTTAAAAAATAAATAAATAAAAATATCAGAACAGTGGTTGCGGGGGGGGGGAGAGGGAGTACTCACTGGGAAGTGGCCTGAGGGAAGTTTTTGGGGTGACGAGAATGTTCTATTATCTTGACAGGGTTTGGGGTGACACATGTGTATGCATTTATCAAAACTTAATAACCGCACACTTAAGATTTGTACATTTCATCATATCTAAATTTTACAGCAAAAGGACAAAAATCACGAACAAATATTCAGCTCTAATAACACGCGTGCTGAAGTATTTAGGGGAAGTGCACTGATGTCTGCAATGTACTTTGAGATGCACAATGAAATAGACGTAGGCGTGAACGGATAGAGAGCCGGCTTTAGAGGGAAGAAAAGCAAGTGTAGTAAATGTGCGCAATAGGATCTGGGCGGTGGATTTGTGGGAGTTCACTGTAAAATTCTTTCAGTGTTACTGTATGTTTGAAAATGTTCCAGATAAAATGTTGAAAAACACACTTGCTACATACAAGCACACTATTGCGTGAAAGAAGCCAGATACGGGAGAAGACATGATGTGTGACTTCATTCTAAAGGAAACACACGCGATCCATTGATGAGACGGGGAGTCAGGTTAGCGGCCAGGACAGAGGCCACGAGGGGGTCATTGGAAAGGTTCTGCTTCCTCATTTAGGTGTGATCGGAGTGTTCAGTTTGTGAAAATTCATGGTGGGTTCACTTTTCGGTAACGTCTATTACTCTTTTCTGAATATATGTATATTATACCGGAACAAAATGAATTTGAAAAACACCTGCAATGTGGGGCGCCTGGGGGGCTCAGTTGGGTAAGCGTCAGACTCTTGGTTTTGACTCAGGTCATGATCTCAGGGTCCTGGGATCGAGCCCCACGGGAGCTCCCTGCTCAGCGAGGGGTCTGCTTCTCCCTCTCCTACTCCTCCCCCAGCTTGTGCTCTCACTCTCAAATAAATAAATAAAATCTTAAAAAAAAAAAAAAAGAGACTTGCAATGTTACCAACCTGCTTTAATCAACATATGGTAATAATGCCCCCATTTACCTGCTTCCTCTGACCTTAATTCTTCCCCTCTTCTCCAGGACCCCTCCCTCCCCGTCCTCAATCAGTGCAGCCCCCACCCCTGACTCTGAAACTCATTCTCCAGGGTCTATGCCACATAGAAGAGCACGTAAAATGGAAAGGAAAAGTCCTGGTTTGTGGGACAGAGAAATTTGTGTCCAAATTCTGATTCTGCCGCTTACTAGCTGTGTGCTCTGGGACAAATAACCTTCATAGGTCTCAGTTTTCTCATCTGTTAAGAGGCATAATAATATACCCACCTCAGAGGGAGTGAGGTTGGGATCGAGGGAGACGACGCATCCGCCTTGCCCGGCCCAGCGTCCATCACAGAGTAAATACTCACTAAATGCTCACTGAAACAGGATGGTAGCTCAGGCACTGTTACCCTTCCTCCTCTGTCTACACCGCCGGGGGCCCACGCTGGGCAGCAGGAAAGGCCTGCGGCCTAGCTGGGTACCTTTGGGCCCCTCAACTTCGACTTCTCTGAGCCAGTTTCCTGATCTGCACAGCAGAGCTAATAATCCCTGCCTGGTAGAGTGGCCGCGAGGAACAGACAGACGGGGAACTCGTTAGCTTGAAGACCTTGGGAGATTCGGGGTTTCCCGGCCCCGCTGTGGCCCTGGCTCATCTCTCCTCAGGCTTTCGGGCCAGCGTGCTGGCATCGTGAGGACGGGACGTCGCAGGGCAGAGATGTCCAGAGCCGTGAGGCCCTGGGTCCCCCTGGGCAGCAGCTGGCTCAGCACGACAATCGCTGCAGCTGTTAAGTTGGTCGCTGCCCTTTGGTGAGTCACGTGCCGCCCAGAAGCAGTTATCTGCCCTGTCACCGCACAAAGGAAGCTCTGTTCGCGCACAGAGCGGTGCGCTCAGGGCGCCGGCAGAACCAAGGGCTTCCTCTGGGCCGCGGGCCAGGCCCTGCCCTGCAGGGGGGCCCCAGCCTTCTGGACTGTCTGCCAAGCCCGGGATCACCAAGATGCGCTCAGTCCTGAGCTTCAAGCCAGGTGCTCTTCCTCCTGCCCACTCAGCATGCAGCCAGGGCCGGGTCGGCCTTCCTGGGGACCGTCAGTAGTTCTACTGTGCGGTGTCGGCAGCCAGAGACCCTCAGACAGAGAGTCAGCCCAGCTCCTGCCCCAGAGGGATGGGTGCTGAGGACTAAGCAGGCCCTGGGTCAACTTGCGTTGGAGAGCACAGCGCTAAGGGCTTCATCGCAAGGCAGAGCGCCAAGGCATGACGTACCCCTCGCATCTGGTACTATTATTATCCCATTTCTCAGATGAGGAGATTAAGGTTTAGAAAGGTGAAGTAACTTGCTCTGGAATCCAGACGGGGTGACCCTGGAGAGCCCCTACTCTTACCTACACTTACGCTAGCACCGCAGTGATGATGACGAGGATCCCTAACATTTACACGGACGGAGGCCGTACCGGGTTCCACACTGAGCACTGCGCACGCGTTATTGTCTTCAGTCGCTGGAATGACCCAATGGAGTAGGTGTTACGACTAGTCCCTGTTTTATGGAAGAGGAAGCCAAATAAAGAAATGACGGCTGGACTGGGCCTCGGAGGAGAACGGGACTTTATCACATGCCTTCTCAATAGAGCTGGGCGTTGGGACCGGCCCGTTCATGCTGACGATCTCATTCCTCTCCATAGCCCCACTAAGGGCTGGCATGAATTCTCCCATTTTCTAGATGGGGAAACTGAGGCTCAGAGCATTTAAGTAACCCATTACACAGCTAAAAGTGCTCGAGTCAGGGTTTAAATCCTAGGCAGTCTGTCCCCCAAGCCCACACTCCTGCATCCCACCAACATTGCTTTCTTGTTAAAAGTTTTTAACATTAGTTTTTTCAGAAGAGGAATTGTTTTATAGATTATTTCCAATTTTAAAAGAAGTGCATTTTGACTGTAAACAAAAAACTCAACACTTTGATGTGTCCCATGGGATGCCTGGTTGGATCAGTCAGAAGAGTGTGCAACTCTTGATCTCAGGGTCGTGAGTTCGAGCCCCGCGTTGGGTGTAGAGAACACTTAAAAGTAAATAAATTTGAAAAAAACATTTTGGGGGCACCTGGGTGGCTCAGTCGTTGGGCATCTGCCTTTGGTTCAGGGCGTGAGCCCGGCATTCTGGGATCGAGCCCTGCATCAGGCTCCTCTGCTGGGAGCCTGCTTCTTCCTCTCCCACTCCCCTTGCTTGTGTTCCTTCTCTGGCTGGCTGTCTCTCTGTCTGTCAAATAAATAAATAAAATCTTTAAAAAGAAAAAAAAAACATTTCGAGGTATCCCTTATAGATATGTATGTATACGTTTGAGTGTGTATAATGTGTGTATGTGTACGTGTGTGTGTGTGTGTGTGTGCGTGCGTGTTTGGAAACAAAAGTTTAGAAAGGGAGAATCATGACCTACTCGTTTGAAACCCACCCTTTTGCCTTAGCCTACTGCAGACATTTTATTTATTTATTTTTTTATTTTATTTTATTTTATTTAAAGATTTTATTTATTTATTCGACAGAGATAGAGACAGCCAGCGAGAGAGGGAACACAAGCAGGGGGAGTGGGAGAGGAAGAGGCAGGTTCATAGCGGAGGAGCCTGATGTGGGGCTCGATCCCAGAACGCCGGGATCACACCCTGAGCCGAAGGCAAACGCTTAACGACTGAGTCACCCAGGCACCCCTACTGCAGACATTTTAATATGCGAACAGAACCATAACAGTAACTTCATTCTTTCAGCAAAATATTTATGAAATCCACAAATATTTTCTAGGCACTTTCTCTAGGCACTGAAAATATAGAAATGAGCAAAAGAGACAAGGTCTCCCCCTCATTGGAGTTATCAGGCCATAAATCACTAAAAATAAAAATAAAATAGTCATTTCTGACAGTGCTATGAAAAAAAACACAATATTTTGGGGGCAACATTTGAAAGGGGGATCATAAAAGCCTTCTTTAAGGAGGTAACACTTGAACTGAGGCCTGAGTGATGAGAATGGGCCAGGCTTGGACTGGATCCAGGTAGAGGGAAGAGCAAGTGCAAAGGTCCTGGGGTGAGAACAAGTTTGGTCTGTTTTAGGAACAGCAAGGAGGCTAGTGTGGCTGGTGCAGAGTGAAAGATCAAGATATATTTGGAGAGACAGGTGGGAGCCAGATCAAGGAGCAGTTTTCGTTTTGCTTAAGTGTCACAATCTGATTTAGCTGTTTGAGAAACAAGATCAGTGTGGCTGCTTGGTGGGGAATAGACGATGGGTGTCCAAGTGCAGGAGAGAGGAAACCAATTGCAGGAACCCAGGTGGCGTGCACCGGCATTAGAGCAGTAATCGTGGCCAAGCACTGCAGGGATTCAGACTTAATTGTGAAGTAAGTCAACAGATGAGACGGTGGGGATCGGGGAGCTCAGGGACAGCTCAGGGACAGCCCAGAGGCTGCTGGTAACAGCAAGCTCTTTACTGAGCACTCAGTCTTGCCAAGAACTGTGCTAAGCTTGTTTACAGACCTTGCCTCCATGGTTCCCCGAAGCAGGTCTGCGGTCCCCTGCATCAGCCTGCCTGAGTGGCTTCCTGGAAATACAGGGATTTGTGTCCTTATTCCTGGGATTCTCATTCAATGGCAGACTTGGGGACACCAGCACTCATTTAGTCATCCAGCAAGTCCACAGGCAGGATGTTTGACATTTGGGAAACTGAGGCCATGAAAGTGTAAGTGGCTTGAAGAAGCTCACGGGTTCTCCTGGCTTCACACTGGGACACATGAGAGCTGCGTCACGATGCCAGCAAGAAATACGGAGCCATGTGGGTTTTTTTGGGGGGGGGGTTGTTTGCTTTTGTTTTCATGCATTATTTTTTTTAAGTTTTTTTTTTTTTTTGAGAGAGAGAGAGTGCACATGAGAGATCATGGGCAGGAGGTGGGGCAGGGGGAGAGGGAGAGGAGGAAGCAGACTGCCCTCTGATCAGGGAGCCAGATGCAGGGCTCGGGGGCTCCATCCCAGGACCCCGGGATCATGACCTGAGCCAAAGGCAGACGCTTAAATGGACTGAGCCGCCCAGGCGCCCCTCCCAGGTGCTTTTAACAGCTGCCGGGAGCTCTACTCGAGGCATTGCCTGGCACCAAACCCAGTCTTTCCTTTTTATCTTTATTTTCACCGCTTCGGAGTGTGCCGTGGACGTGGGTTCAAAACCAGGGGCTTTCAAATCCTTTGCAGATGTGGCCAGAGTGCTGCCCTAACTCATCAGCAGTTCGTTATCTTCAGTGATAATCGGTCACACGAATTATTGAGCGCCTACTATGGGCCAGGTCCTTGTGAAGTGCTCCGAGAGCATCATCTCCTTTTTTCCCTCCCCGGTGAGCGTGGGCTGCAGATATTCACACCACCCTCGCCCTCGTTCCCTCCCTTCCTCCCGGGATACCCATGGTGGGGAGGCCCAGATGCTATCAGCTCAGTGGGGTGATTATGCATCTCGGGCCTTTGCTGCTATTTTGATAATGAGGCAGTGGCTTTTGACCCACGCCCTGGGCCAAAGCCAGCCTCGGGGCCTCTCCCTCTCTGGGGTTTTGGCGGTTCTCCGGTAACAGAATCCGAGCCGCGGCCTCTCTCCTTATGGTCGAGAATTGGGGTGGGGCAGTGGGTGCCCGTGGAGGGAAAGAGGGAGGAAAGCCTGAAGCATGAATCAGGCTCTAGCCACGTGCTTAATGGGAGCCTGGGAAGTCGGCCTCACCGTGCTGGCATCCAAGAGGCCGGCATGACTATGGAGGCTGGAATCTGTTGTATCCACTGTGATGACACTGTGACAGAGACTTGGTGGTCACGTGGGCTGTCTTTTCTTCTCTGCTGGTCTCCCGCTGTCTTCTACTCTGAGCCTGGCTGTCCCTGGGGAAGGGGGCAGAGCGCTAGTAAAGAGGCATGTTTGGGGTGCAAGCCCTTCATCTGGGGACTCTTCTGTTTATGCATTCATTGGTTCATCCACCTGTCCATCTGTCTACCCGCCAGTCCACCTATCTGCTCGTCCATCCAGCAAATGTCCATTTCCAGGGCACACTTGAGGCGTATCAGAGATCCACAGGGGAGTAAGACTCAGACGCTGCTGTCACGAACTTGGAGTCTCATAAGGGAAACAGAAGTAAACTGACAACAGCCATACACCTTGACAGTAGTTTCCCGGGGACCCACTCAGCTGTGCTGAACAGCTGCGGTTGAATTACTCAGAGTCGATGTGGCCTCTTGAAGGCACACAGTCTGGCTCAGATCCAGCTCTGCCCATTATTGCTGCATGACCTTGGCTAAGTCACTTCACTTTTCTGGGCCTCAATCCCCTCATCTGTAAAGTGGGGATAATTGTAATACCTAACTTCATCCAGTTGTTGTGAGGATTTTTAAAAAAGATTTAGGGGTGCCTGGGTGGCTCAGTTGGTTAAGCGTCTGCCTTCAGCTAGGGTCATGATCCCAGGGTCCTGGGATCGAGTCCCACGTCCAGCTCCTTGCTTAGCAGGGAGCTTGCTCCTCCCTCTGCCTGCCTCTCTCCCCGCCCCGACACAGAAATAAAATCTTAAAAAAAAAATAAAAATAAAAAAAGATTTATTTATTTTTATTTTAGGGAGAGAGAGTGTAAGAGTGGGGGGAGGATCAGAGAGAGAGAGAGAATCCCAAGCAGACTGCACTGAGCCTGGAGCCCAGCGTGGGGCTCGATCCCAGGATCCTGAGATCATGACCTGAGCTGAAACCAAGAGTCGGATACTCAACTGACTGAGCCTCCCAGGCGCCCCCAATGTTGTGAGGATTACGGAGCTCTGCATGTATAGAGTAATACTGGTGTGCAGTAGGCGTGCAATCAACGGTTATTTCGTTTCCCTTCAGATGGAGTTCTGTCATAAAGGGACTTAGTGCGTGGCAGACGTGTGTTTAGCCCTTACTGTTTGCCAGATGCTGTAAAATGCTTGTTTATTTTCACATGTAGTCTGTACAAGACTGGAAGAAAAGTTTGCTCATCCCCCATTTCAGAGATGAGAAAACTCAGGCCTAGAGAGCCAAATGCTTGCTCACGTTTTCACCACTAGTAAGTGGCCACGCCGGGATTTGAACCCTGGTTTCCTGTGCTTTGGAGCCCACACTCGGGCACCAGGCTTCAGTGTCTATACACAGCTGCCCGTGGTAGAAGGTAATGGGTACTCTTACTAAGGTCCAAGCATATTATTCCAGAAACATAGAATTTCTCTGGATTTCTAGTGGAGAGTGGGGCTGGAGCCCCAGTCTAGAACATTATCACCTAGGAACTGCAGGGGGTAATTGTGCGCATTCCGGGCAGAGAGCACAGTTTGC